>NC_133621.1:110799171-110964442 GCF_048593235.1 Sminthopsis crassicaudata
TCTCTCTCTCTCTCTCTCTCTCTCTCCTCTCTCCTCTCTCTCTCTCTCTCTCTCTCTCTCTCTCTCTCTCTCTCTCTCTCTCTCTCCTCTCTCTCCTCTCTCTCCTCTCTCTCTCTCTCTCTCTCTCTCTCTCTCTCTCTCTCTCTCTCTCTCTCTCTCTCTCTCTCTCTCTCCCCCAATGGGTGGCTACTCCCTAGCCCTACCTGTTTACTACAGAGCCTGAGGCTTCTGGGAACTGTGGGAATTAGGTTTGGAGTTGGTCCAGTTTACACTTCTTAGTCTTAGCTATGCTTAGTCACATTTGGATGCAGGAGAACCAAGTTGAAATTCCACCTCTAATGTATGACTGTGTAAATTATCTTATCTAAAGATCAGTCTCTGTATCTTTATGATCATGGAATTGGAGGTAGAAGAGAATCTAGAGGCTGTTTTCAAAGGGGTTGCTGGTAGACCTCTTTACACTATTAAAAAATTATTAAGGGATTCCTCCCTCCTCAATGAGCTTTTATTTATATGGGTTATATTTTTGATATTTACTGTATTGGAAATTAAAATCTTAGCATCATTGTGAAAATAGTTTTGACCTCATTCATGGACCTTCTACCTGGGTCTAGGAGACCCTCATTGCCCCCCTACCATGCTTTCAGATTTTCTGATCCTGACTCTCACATTTTACATTGGCCCAATGCCCAAAGAAGTTGTGACTTGCTGAAGATCTCTTCAGCAAAGTGATAAAGGCAGATGTGAAATCAAGTCTTCCTATTCCAAATCTAATTCACTTGGCAGTGCCACTTGAACTAGTTATATCAAAAGCCTATGAGAAAAGTACTTTATAACTGATGAAGCATGTTATTCAGTTGTGTCTGACTCTTTGTGACCACATTTTTGGGGATTTTATTGACAAAGATACTGAAGTGATTTTGCCATTTCCTTTTCTGGCTCACTGTACTGATCAGAAAACTAAGAAAGCAAGGTAAGTGACTTGCCCAAAGTCATACAGCTGGTGAATTTCTGGGGCCAGATTTTAACTCAGGTCCTCCTGATTCCTGGCCCAACCCTCTATCCACTGAGCCACCTAGCTGTCCCTTAAAGTTATTTTCTTAATGATTCTAAGCTTAATAATCTTTATGATATGGAATCAGATGCACAATCTGAACTTTGTGTATGTGCGTATTGTGTGTACACTGTACAAATGGATTGTTGGGTCAAGAATTGAACAGGAAGAGAACAGCTTGCTTTTAGAAAATCTTCAAGCCTCTCTAATTATTCCAAACTTCTCCAAAAAACAAAAGCCCATATTTCTAATCCCAATATTATGCCATTGTTGTAATATTACTGGTCATGACAGAACATCCCATACTCTGAGAAATTAAAAATAGGTCTCTCTGTGAAGGCAATGCCAAAGTATTTGTTGAATTTCAGAAGACTGTAATGTTTAATAAGTAAGGAGTTTCAAAGACGAATTGGAGTTATGGATTTAATTAGGGAAATATGTGATTCGAAGAAGGAGATTTCCAAATGGAAGAAGTGAGGAGTAATAGTGGAAAACTCCGGTGATCCATTGTATCTCTTCATTGTCACAAGGAAATAAACAAGTCATCCAGAGACCACTGATCAGATCCTATGTGGTGAGCATATGGAAAATATTGGGAAATTGAGCTTAGGATAGGCAGGTATAAATGGATTTCCATCTATGAGGGAACAGAGTATTAATAGTATTCTATATAAAGTAAATTTAAAAGTAAAATTTTTATAAAGTAAGAAAATTTTTCTATGGCCATAGAACCGATTGATCAGGCACCCCATTAAAAACTAATAGTCTTTTTAGGTTCATATTTTCACTAATATGATTTATTTAAAAAACCTCTTCCTTATGCTAGAATAGTGTGACAAGAGTAACTTTTCTGTCACTTACCCTTGTGACTACCTTCTTGAGATGACCAACTGACCAGCAGGCATGCAAACAGCAAAACACAAATGTTCCAAATATCTTAAACCGGTAGTTCTCAAAATATGGTCCAGAGAACCTTGACAGTCTCTAAAATCCCCAAGGGTTTCAGAGGGTCTCCACATTCAAAATTAGTTTTTATTTTTAATATAGCAAATATCTTTAAATATAACCCACATAAAAACTCTTTGGACCTATACTCAACAATTTTTCAGAATACAATGACACTGAGAACAAAAGTTTGAGAATCACCGTGACTTAGATTATCACAGTATATTTTCTTCACTATGTGCCAGAGTACTCTCTAACTCTTCCTCCCTCACTTAAAAGCATAGCAACAGCAGGATTCTGTGAGCTAATTTCATATACTAGCAAATTCTAACATTGCTTTCTTTCCCTAAATACTCTGGCTGAAAGCAGCTGCAGTGATGTTGAAAATGCCAGCATTATCATCCAATGAAATGACTCCACCTGCTTCTTTCTTGCCTCCATGGACCTCATGCACTGCTTTCCCTGCTGTGCTAACAAAAGGCAAAGAGAAGGCTGTATTATGTCCCAGAGAAGGCTTATACTGCATTGGGATCCAGGATCTCCATATAAAATTTTTATTTTTGCAATTGACACTATTTCCATGGTCTTTAAAAAAGTTCCTCCCTTCTGGATTTCTCAGTATCCTTCATGTCCACAAAGCACAGATGTCAGTGATGTTCTGGGAGTCAGTGATAAGAGATGAGTCTAAAGTTCTCAGAGTTCCCTGGAGACCAGCTTCATATAAAGGACTGCTGTAGTGATAGTTTCTGCCACTAAAGGTGTCTGACTCCAATAAATGAATCCTAGAAAGTGCTTCTGATTCTCAGCTAGTCACTGGGTCCCCAGGCACCCCCCAGTGTGATGTACATTTGATGGTGACATAGCTGACTCTCCATCACACTTATCTGCCCCCAAAGGGGACTAAGCTGTTGGTTCCAGTTTGCAGTGGGATGGCTGACACCATGACAACCCCATTTGGATGGCTGCTTCTGGCACTTCTTCTGGGCTATCTCTGATCACTCTTGGGAAAGCAGAACCATAAGTGAAAGGTCTTGGGCAGTGAGTGACAGAAAGCAGAGCTACCTAAGGCATTCAAACAAAGACAAAAGCCTCGGTCACATTCTACCTGATTCATTCAGCTGGTGGTGGTGATGGTGGAGGAAACCTGCGTTTCTCTGGAGCTGATCCACTGGATTTTAATGTATTTATCAGGATGTGCTCTTGTTTTCTTTTTGTTTTGTCAATGAGAAAGAGTGGAGCTTCATTTTGTGATTGCAGAGCAGGATATGAGTATCAAAAGAAGGAAGTTTGTGTCATAGTTGGGAGAAATTTGGTGTCTGAATTAGTCATAGTCTCAGAATGTCTATTAAGAGACAATAGAAATCCTCAAGTCCAGCCTCAGGAAAAGGTAAACTGAGGTCAAGAAAAATGAAGTAACTTATTGAATAGCTACTTAGTGACATATTCCATTATTCAGTATAATTTCTTATACAGTTGCCAATAGGTCAAGAAGTTGTGATTTCATCAGTATGAAAAATCATACCATGTATACAGACTAAATGACTTCATAATGAAGCCTTAGAGGAATTTGCCCATGATCACTCAGTTAATGTATCATAATGGGCTTTCTAGCTCCATTATAATGTGTTTGTTGTTGCTTTTAATGTGGCAGCTTCTTAATATTTCTTGAATAATTTGAATTCAAGAGTTAAACTCTCAGTCTAGTGCTCTATTCATGCTGTTAGCTGGGTCTGGATGAGGAAGAACTGAGTTCAAAGCCAGCCTCAGACCCTAATGAGTGGAATGATTCTGAGCAAGTCATTTAACTAACTTTAACATTAACTAACCCAGTCTCCTTAACTTTTAAAAAGAGATAATCATAACACTTTTTCTCCAGGGTTGTTGTGAATATCAAATGAGATATTTGTAAAGCCCTTAACACAGTGCCTGGTATACAGTGGATGCTTGACAAATGCTTATTCCCTTTCTCTTTCCTTTTTTTTTTCATTTGCAAACCTTTCTAGATGAAGAGCCTACAGTAGTTTATATACAACATGTGATTTCACAATTCTTTCTATAGAGTATGAAGGAGTTGAAGGGAAAGTTACATCCCCTCATCTCTCCAAAATGGAAATAAAGTCATGGAGCTGGGACAGCCTTTGCCCAGTTAGTATAAAGTATAAAAGTCAGACCTGGAAGTAAAAATTCAGGGCTCCTGAGTCTCAGAGTTCTACTATAGCTATCTGACATGACTTTCCCTATATACCACAGCCAAAGTGGCTATCGCTGCTGCATCCTGCCTATGTCGAGGACTGCTCAGAATATCTCCAGTTACTGAGAAGAACAAGAAGGAGACTACTGAGAGTCACAGACTATGAGTTGGAAGGACCCAGGAGGAAGAAGGATTCAACTTTTCTTTTGTTTAGCCCCAGGAGTCTGGATCAGAAAGAGTGCAGAAATT
The DNA here is from genome assembly GCF_048593235.1 of Sminthopsis crassicaudata. Classification (NCBI taxonomy): domain Eukaryota; kingdom Metazoa; phylum Chordata; class Mammalia; order Dasyuromorphia; family Dasyuridae; genus Sminthopsis; species Sminthopsis crassicaudata. The sequence goes on from NC_133621.1 coordinate 110,803,611, forward strand.
GCAGAATACGACTTCATCTCAATTAACTTTGTTGTTAGTTTTCATTTGTATCAGCAATGTCTGACTCTTTGTGACCCCATTTGAGGTTTTCTGTGCAAGGATATTAGAGTGGTTTGCCATCTCTGGCTCATTTTATAGATGGGGAAACTAAAGTAAATAGGGTTTAGTGACTTGCCTAGGGTCACACAGCTAGGAAGAAGCTGAAGCTAGATTTCAACTAAGGAAAATGAGTCATCCTGAGTCCAGGTCCTTCACTCTATTCAGTGTACCAACTCGCTGCCTTATTACAACTAGAGATCACATAATAATTGAATGTGCTCAAAAGGTGATTTGTATCTGGTGAGTTCCTATCCCTGGAGTTCTTTGAGTCGAGCCTTCTTTCACATGACTTCCATTGAATTACTTGAAGACAGGTATCTTATCTCCTCTAGGTCTTCTCTTCTCTAGGCTAAACATCCCCTCTTCCTTCAATTGCTGTTCATATGGCTTAGTTTTGACCTGCTCTTGTTAGCATCTTTTATTCTTATTCTTCAGGGCAGGGCTGGTCTTCCAGGTAAGTGGAGTGGTCATGACTCCCCTGAGTATGTTATTTGAAGGGTAATAAGGAAGACCTATCTACTTCTAGATTCCTCTCTCACTGATGTCTTAGAATCTGTCTTTACTGATTCATTCCTTTGAGGGTATGATGGTCCTCTTCCCTTAAACCTGTTATAAAATGCAGGGGTGGGGCAGGCTAAATGTGTTAAGAAAACAACAACTTTTCATATACTTTCAGCTTTGTTAGGTATCTTAGAGATCATCTGAGCTGAAGTGTAACTAACTACCAGGAGATGCTGGAAGAATTGGAAATCCTGGAGCTTTGTGGGGGCAAAAGGTTATTGAAAAGGAGAAAGTTACAGATGTGGGAAGTATAGGGCACCAAAGGTAAATTTGACTCACTTTTCATTCCTCTGGAGTTTAATTGCAATTTATTTAGGGAATAAAGTTTTCTTGCATACCCATTAGCATCATCTTCCAAAAGAAAATGTTGTCCCTCCTGGTCATGCTGGCCATATTTTGCTTTCAAAACAAATCTTTTTATATAGACCTCATGGTTTCTCTTGAAGGAATTTCAAGGAAGAGAGAACATTTTGTTGCTTTTTTTTGTTTGTTTGTGTTAAAGGATTGATAGGGCTGAACATGTAATCAGCTTTTGATAAAGTACCTTATTTTAGAGAAGATGGAGACATATCCAATAGATACAGAAGTTTTGGATGGACTCAAAGAGCAACTATTAATGGTTCAATGTTAATATGATAGGACATTGCTTGTGGAGTGAATACCCCAGAGATCTGTATTTGGCCATAAACTGTTTAACATTTTTATCAATAACGTGGATAAAAGTATAGAGGGATATGATCTGTAAATCTGAAGATGACACAAAACTGGGAAGGAAAGCTAATAGTTCAGAATCCAAAAAAAATCTTGATGGATTAATGCAGCAATTCTCAAACTTCTTAGTCTAAGGACCCCGACACATTTCAAAAAATAAGCAAGGAATCCCAAAGAGTTTTTGTTTATAAGGGCTATATCTTTGGAAGTTTATCATGTTAGAATTTAAAATTGATAAAATATAATTAGTGATTCATTTCAAAACAATAATAACAAACGCATGTTAACATGATTTTTTTAAAAATGGGAAAATAACTATTTTTCAAAAAAAATCATTGAGAAGTTTGACAATTTAATATATTTTTACAAATCCCTTTAATGTCTGGTTTAATGATTCTTATACTTGCTTCTTCATTCAATCTGTTGTTATGTGTTTTTTTTGACTGGTCTGTGACAAAAATCCAGTCTCACACAGACATTTAGTTGAAGAAGGAAAAGTATTTTAATAGACAAATAACATGGTAATATTATTTTAAATAGAGCTTTGACCTTGTGGACTCCTCAAAAAGATCTTGGGCACCCCCAGAGTTTGTAAACAGCCTAGCTAAAGGATTAGGATGACTCTAATATGATATAATTCAATAAGGATTGTGTCTTGTTTTATTTTGTTAGTACCTAAGTACAAAAAGATATGACCTCCATAAATATAACATGGGGAGGCAGTTATTTTTTAAAAGATTCAAGGGTTTTAATAGATCATAAACTCAGTATAAATCAGAGGTGTGATGTGACAGCCAAAAAGTGAATGCAAAGCTGAGATACCTTAAGAGGAACATAAGTTCCAGGGACAGGCAACTGATGACCTCATTGTACTTCACTGTTGTTGAGCCTCATCTAGGATATCATGTTCAGTTCTAGGTACCATGTTTTAAGAAAGACATGGACAAGCTGGGGAGTGTCTCCAGGAATGCAGTCAGGATAATAATGAGCCATGAGTTCATTCCATAAGGACTGACTGAAAGAACTGGGTCTATTTAGCCTGGATATAAGACTAACTAGTAGGGAAGGGGGTATATGATGGTTGTGTTCACGTATTGAAGGAGGAGAAATTTCAAGGAGGGGAAGAATTAGACTTCCTCTGTTTGGTCATAGAGGACAAAATAAGGAACAGTGTGTAAAAGTTAAAAAGAAGCTTATTTGAGCTAGTTGTCAGAAAAAAACTTCCTCTTCATTAGAGCCGTCCAAAATTGGAATGAGTTTCCTCAAAAGGTAGTGGGTTTCTTTTACATTAAAGTTTTCAAGTTTATTGTTCTAAGAACTTCAATACATTTAAAAAATAATCAAAGATCCTAAAGAGCTTTTGTTTATATGGGTTTTTATCTATGAAAGCTTATTATGTTAGAAATTAAAATTGACAAAATATTATTGGTGATTTATTTAAAAATGATAATAATAAAACATTATATGTTAACATGGTTTTTAAGCAGAGATTGCTGTTATAGTGAGGATTTTTCTTTAAGGTAAGGATTGTAGTAGATGGCCACTTAGGGTTGCTTCTAGTTTTGAGATTTTACAATTATGTGAAATACCTTCCCACTCTCTACCACCTTGCTATTAACTTCAAGAGAGAACTGTCAGTCCCCAAAAAACTCCCTTAATGAGAGAAGAAAAAACAATAACCAAAATTATTTCTCCTTCTAAGCCTACTGATTGGGCAAGTCTTTTTAGCTCAGCAGTCTTTTCCACCCACAATATCACCATTCATTACCCCCAACATATGGATCAAGGGACCAATTAAAGGCTCTGGTTGTACCAGAAATGATCCAAAAGTATGTCTACCTTTTATTAGCCCTCTTATATTTAAATCCTGAATCTACTTCTCTCTACTACCTGAGGCATTTCATTTTACCATTCTGGTGGTTAGTTTCCTTGAATGTAAAGTGAGATTATGTCTAAATTATGTCTAAGGCTACTTTTAGCTTCAAATATATGATCTTAAGAGTCTATGGTCTTCCTTTCCTCTTGGAATGAATTTGAAATAGATCTTAATTAAGCTAGATTGATCGTGTAAGGTTGCCAGAGCCATGGAGCCATAAAGGCCATGGGGAAAGCAACAAAACAAATCACTGACTTCCTTATCTTTTATCCCCACTATTCCCCAGCTCTTCTCTCCTTTACACTATACTCTGTCTTGTCAGGAACCAAAGTACTCCAATGAGAAAAGGAGAAAAGCTGATATAAGGAGGGAGGAGGAGAGCAGTGAGTATGTGGAAGAGAAAAGGAAAAGGAATCCAATCAGCCAATCATTAGAAGAGAAGTTTTGGCAGCTTTCTAATCCTGAACTCCATTAAGCAACTGTCTCTAGCAATTGCTCTGACAGTCATGTCTCCTTTCAACTTGTTGGCAAAGACCTAATAGTTTTTTGGGTCAATCTAAAGTGCTATTTTAAAGCAAACCACCTGTAATATTCCACTTACCTCCAGATGAGGAAATTCTGGAGTATAGGAAAAGAAGGGGCTCAAGCTATTGTTATCATTTCCCCTTCCTTCCTTCCTTCCTTCCTTCCTTCCTTCCTTCCTTCCTTCCTTCCTTCCTTCCTTCCTTCCTTCCTTCCTTCCTTCCTTCCTTCCTTCCTTCCTTCCTTCCTTCCCATTTCCCTTTTCTTCCTTCTTTTATATTTTCCTTTCTTCTTTCCCTTTTATTTCCCCTTTCTCTTTTTCTTTCTATTACCCCTTCTTTCTTCCTGATTAAACACTCACTGTGAAAGATACAGAAAATGTAAAAGATGATTCTTATTCTAGTAGTTACAATAGTAGAAGTTAGAAAAATTCCTTTATTCTGTAGTGTAGGAAGTTGTACTCTAAAGGAAACATCCTTAAAGGATGCCTGAAGAACAAAAGCTCTCTGTGACCCTCCTTCAGTAAACCAAACATTTGAGAATTATTTAGAAATGTGGCAATGCATACTCTTCAGGTAGAGTTTGGAGAATCATTTCTTAAGGAGGTTACGGAGAAGATTTCCTATTTCAGATATGGTTTGGACTCTGAGATTGGTTGGCATTATAGCATGTCATTGTAACTCTTGTATAGAAGATTCTTATTTGACATCAAGGACGAAAGTATATTTGGGACATTTTTCAATTTTCTGCCTAGTTACCTCTGCTAGCTAGGACTTCACTATGTTACACTACTCCCAAGAGCTGGTTTTCACTTGTCATTCCTCCTATAGCTCCTCTGTAATCCCCACTAAGGCTTTTCCATTCCTTGGTCTCATTTTTGTGGTTCAACTTGAAACTCTCTGAAGACAATGTCAATCTTTTTGTCAATTCTCAAGCTCCCTCTAGTTTGCTCATCACATGGACCACTCATCAGTGGTCCATAAATCCAAGCCAATACCATAACCTTTATGCTATCTCTACTCTATAATGGAGAAGGAATTATTTTAGAATATCCTCATAATGGCAAAACATAATTCTTCCTCAGTATCTCAAAAGAGCTCCCACGTGTGGTATCCACCTTTAAAAAGTCTCCCATGTGTCATTTTGTCATTTCAAACTCACAGAACAACTCCCATATCTTTCTTTCTCACCAGCACTGGGTTGAAACATGATAACTTTGTGTACCCCATCTTCTTTCCTTAGCTTTTGGGGGATGGGTTTCCCACCTATATCAACATCTCTTTTGAGCCTAAAACTTGATGGATCATTCCACTTTCTCCCATTAACTTTGAATTATAAAGATCTTTCCAGATAAGATTTCTAGCCCCAAGGTTTATTCAAATTATTTGGATCTATTCCTCACTACCAAATATTCTCCTGTCTTTTCACCATTCAGGAGAGTGGAAAAAGAGAAGAAAACAAAAGTCTCTACTAATTCATAATCTTATAAATTGCAATATGGACACCAAAGTTATAAATTCAAAATGTAGAATCATGCTGCAATTGAGAGATTAGAAGCAGTTTTAAAAACTATTGTTAGAAAGTAGAAAGCAATAGTGAGAGACAAAAATTGTTAGAGATATAAATTCAGATTGAATAGCATAGTAGTTTCAAGGTTGCATATTACTTTGAGGTAGAGATTATCAGGAAACTCACTTAGGTAGAACATGGCAGAAACAGTGATAGGTGGAAGCATTCAGATACATATTAGCCAGTAATAAATCTCAAATATATATGTAAACTGATATATATGCATATATATATATATATATATATGTGTGTGTATGTGTGTGTGTTTGTGTGTGTATATATTTATTTGCTATGAGTTTCTATATTTCTATGATATAATTTGATTATACTTATGTGTTACTAAGCTATACTGTATAAAATACTTAAAAACATATTACATTACATTAATATATGTGTAAAGTTCTTTTTTTCACTTTTGATTTATTTTATCTTATTAATGTCTATTAAATTTAGAGATTCATTGTCTCCATAGGGGCCAAGGATTGCTACAAGTTCATGCTACAATCATATGTTAAATTTGCCAGGTTATCTGAATATGGGGTTATAGATAGAATGATTAAGGAAGATTGAAATCAGGAAGAGCTAAATTCAAATTCTACACTTCCTAATTAAGAAGCCCTGAGTAAAACTTTTCACTACTCTGAGCTTCACTTGTAAAATGGAAATAATCATTTTAAATGTCAGTTGTCATTATTATTATCTTTCTCTAAATAAACTGTAGTATTTTTCTTCACTATCTGAACCAGAAAGTTGTTGAGATGTCCATTAGCCTATGCCTTGTAAACTCAGGATCTCTGGGAATATGTCTGTTCTACTATACTTATTTCATTTCTCTTCCTGTTTCTCTGTCATATATTACAATGACTTGGTAAATTTATATATAGAATGCATATATATTCTATATGCACGCATATTTTATATACATACGAATATACATATATGCATTATATATATGAATGCCTATATATAATATACATGTATATTATATATAGGCATTCATACAGGGAATCCTAGTGGTAAGAGTATTTAGAAGTAGAAAATGGATATTGAAACTTTACCAAAGAAGAGTTGAGAAAATGCACTCCCTCATTTCTTGGTAGAAATAGTAGAGTAGATTTGGAATATTGCTTTACTATCAAACTAATCTTCCTCACTAATAAGTGTTTTTGAACTACTCTTTTTTCCATCTATCTTTTAAAAATGCTTTGTTCTATATTGATGGTTTTTCTGGGTAACAAGAGAGAGAAGAGATATATTCAGTAATAAAAAATGACCTAAAAAAGAGACATCAATAATCATATTAAACATTTCTTGAATTGGTGAACTAGAACTGTGTGGACTCAACAAATTTTGATAAAAATGCCTGAGGGCATTATTTCAATTTCCCCAAGTATCCCAAAGATTACATCTGAAACCCAAAAATCCAACATAAAGCAATGTTTGTTTGTTGAAGTGAAAATCTTTCTTCTGCTTTTTATTCCTGAAAAATACATCAATAAGTGAAGTTCAATTTTTAGCCTAAAGTCTTGGATTAGCTTAATGATGTATAAGGAAAATTTTCAAATTTAAGGACAATAATCATTTCAAAGAGAATACAACAGGGGAAATTTCTACCTTGCCAGAATCCTAGATTAAACTAAGTAATATGAAAATGCAAAAACACTCACTAAGATGGCTATTAAATGAGTTTTTGCAGAGAATACCATAGACTGTTCTTTAACTGTTAGGGAAGATGCTGATTAGCAATGGAATATACACTATCTCTAGCTTCTCTATTCCAAAGTATGGCCAAGTTGTGCCCAAGCCTAGTTTGAAGTACCAAACACGCTTCTAGCCTCTATTGAAGAAGTCACTTCCAGCACAAAATAAAATGAATCAGAAATGTTAAAGCCTGTCATAATCTAGAGAAAACTCCTTCAGAGTCAGGAAGATGTTCATTCAGATCTCCTTTCTGACACCTTTGCTCTGTGAGCCCAGGTAAGTTACATCAACTCTCAATACCTCCAGGCAATTCTCTAGCTACTCTAAATTTCAGAGCAGGTATAGGTTTGCTTGACAATAGGACTTTCTTCACCAAGAAATGGTACCAATTATATCACAAGTTTAGTGGCACAATACAAAATCAAATGGAACTTGTCAAAATTCATTAAATCTGACCTCCCAGATGTAGATGGATGCACCAAGCTTGGTTAATGTTTTCTGAATTTGACTTAAGCACATACATTAAAAACGTCAAAGTCCCAGGTTGTCTTGCTGCAAAAGGTCAAGTTCATGTACCCTCTTACTTATGGAGAGGGCAGCTTTATAAGAAAAAAAGAACTATTCTTGGCCACAGATTTTGCCCTGTATTTTTTTGCCATTAAAACATCTTCTTTCAAAGAAAAGCAGATGATTGAATCTGCATGATCAACCCAGACTCATCCTATTAGAAAATCCATGAAAGAGAATATACATTTCTTATATAACTAAAAGCATTGTCTAAGTGAAAGACAGCCCATTGTTCTCATTTTGATGCTGCTATTTGTGCCACTGATTAATTTCTAAAATAGAAAAAAGCAAATTTACAATTCTATTATGTAGCCAGGTACAAGAAGTGACTGCAGTGGTCCAGATGTGAGTCACTGGCCTAGATTACATCCCAAATATGATGAAACTGGTATCTCCAGAACAGGTCTCTAACAGGAGGCTTCCTGCATGAACTCCATCTACCTTTTTTCTCTTAGATAACTTTCCATGGTCATCCCTGGAATTTCTCCTCCAAACACTTTGATCTAGCACCCTGAGTTACTTAAACTCTCTGGGTCTCAGTTTCCTAATATCTACAATGAGGAGATTAGTCTCAGTGGCTTCTTCTAGCTTTACGTTTATGATCCTATCATCCACATAATTAACCCTTTCATTTCAAGAGATTTGCCCCACCCAACCTTTCCCCCCTTTGTTAACTGAGCTGATATTTCAGGAAAGCCCCAGCCACATCACTACTTCCACTCCCATTTCCACAGCTTGTGCACCCTTTTCAATATGGTGCCCCTTTTCTAGTTGAGGAATCATAGTCAAATCCATTCTGTCATTGTTCTTAGAAGGATATATCTGTATCCTCTCCTTTAATCCCTCTTTCTATCTCTTTCACTTTCAAAACTAAAATAACCTTTCCTGACCATCAGTTCTCACGCATGTTGTCTCCTATAAGAACATAAGTTCCTTAAAGACAGGAACTATATTTTCTTTGCTATTGAAATCCCTAGTTAGAGATCTGGACTTGGAACCAAAAAGATCTGATTTCATCTCTTACAGCACAATTAAAGCTATGCAATAGGAGTGCTGTAAAGTGTGACAAGCTTTTAACCTCTCTCAAACTCATTTTCCTTCATCTCTAAAATGGGGATATCTATTTAAAGGGTTGTTGTGAGGCTCCAAAGAGAAAATATATGTAAAGTACTTTGCTAACCTTAAAGGAGGACTATACAAATGCTAGTTATTATTATTACTTCTCGAGCACTTTGCAAAATACTTGGCATATAGAAAGTGTTGTTCAATGCTTTTTCATTCATTCTACATCTTTTGAGATGCTCCTCTCCTGTTGTGACAGCATTCAGAATCATTTTTTTAAAACCTCAGCTCTATTCCTCTGGACAAGGAAAGCTCAGATTTAAACCAAACGTAGTTTAGGTAAATTACAGATCTATAGCCTCCTATTTATTCAACTACCTTGGTACATGTTTAAAGCATTAATTACTCTCTTCTAGATGCTCCCTCTTTCATTCTTTTTCTAAAGAGCTGAGTTTTCCTTTCTTAGATCTGTCTCTGGGGTCATTGTTCAATTTATTTATTATACTGGTTTATTTCAAGAATTCTTAAGCAAAGGTCTATGAAATTTAAAAAAAAAACTGACAAATATTTTTATGATCAATTTTTCTTATAATCCAAGGCATTTAATTTTATATGCTTTATTTAAGTACTGACTTTTAAGAAGAGGGGCATAGATGAAGATATATGCATGAATTTTGATCTATAGCTATCAATATTGATGTATACAAGTATATATAATATGTAATTCTGTTATATACAAACATGTTGATATGTACAGATACATAATATGTAATACAATATTATATATTACATAAACACAGACTCACACATGGCATTCTAAGATTTGCCAAGTGATTTATACATATGTTATTTCATTTGATCCACAACTCTATGAGATAAATGCTACTATTTGTTATTTTTTATATTTTTATTGCTTATTTGTATATAATTTTATTAGATATATTATAATTATTATATATTAATTATTGTTTTCATTTTATATATGAGAGAGGCAATATTTGAACTCATCTTTCAGACTTCAAGTCCAGTGCTCTAACCCCTATACAACCTAACTGCCTCCATTGAACCTTATTTGTGTTCACCTAGGGTCATGTAATACATGGTACTGTAGCCAAATAATGTTGGTGGTGTGCAGAGGTGCTCAGGGGGCTGTCTTTATTGAACATACTGGGTATAAAGGTTAAGGGAACTGGCTGCCAACATGGTTCCATTAGATCCTCTGATTTTTGCTTGCCTGTAACCTTCTAAACATGTGCCCTGTGGGGCTAAGAGCTCTCCCATTGGGACCTAGCTAAAAGGTCAGCTGGTGATGGGTCTGCTTGGTGGGAAGGAAGAAAGTTTGTATTCAGTCTCTTGATCCTTGAGTAAGTTAGTGGAAGAATCTGGTGTCCAGCTTATTAAAGTGCCCTTCACCTTTTTCTAGTGAAAGTACTCTCCTGGGAACCCCAAAGAGGAGGAAACTGAGAACTCCCTTACAGCTGAGGACATAGCAAGCCAAACAGACAGTATTCTCCTCACGAAACAGTAGAAGCAAACTTTCTTGTTCATATTTGGCTAATATTGCTAGAATCAGTTTCTATCATTCCTCCTGCTTTTCTCCTTCATTTCCTTCTGTATCTCTTTTTATTTTTTTCTATTCTTCCACATTTGGTCTTTTAAAGCATTTTTCTCTGATTCTTTTCCCTTTTTTCTCCTTCCCCATTTCATTTTTTCCTTTGTCTCTCCCTCCCCACTATCCCATTGTTAAGGAAATATAAAAATTTCCGTTTCCATATTTGTATCCAGAATCATAGGCTTGTAATATCATAGCTTTAGAGCTGGAATTGGCCTTAAAGTCCTCTCGAGGGAAAGGCTGGGATGCCTATAATCATGATGTTGTTATGATGGGAAGTCAAATCTTAATCTCTCTAAACCTCAATTTCCTCATCTATAAAATAGAAATAATAATACTTGCATTATCTACCTCATAGGTAGCTGTGAGAAACAAATGAAAAATTGTATTTAAAGAGCTTTGTGCATTGGCAAAGCCCTAACTATGCAAATTTATAAAATTCGTAGCTATGTGGTTGTCATTAATATTATAATCATCCATGACTAGAGGGGAATAGAGTGAGACAGACCCATATACCAAATGATCACATAGAAATTAGCTTCTAGTTAGCCAGAATAATTAGTTGAAATAGATGCTTACCTGTGTCCACATAGTGTGATTAGTGTGATTTTGTCAAATCTTCTACCTTCTTATTGGCTCACCCCCACTTGTCTCTGTCTCTGTGTGACTCTATCTCTCTTTCTGTCTCTGTTTCTCTGTCTCTCTTCTCTATATCTGTCTCTCTGTCTTTCTTCTTTATCTCTGTCTCTCTCTGTGTGTCTCTTTCTCTGTGTTTCTCCTTGACTATCTCTGTCACACACACACACACACACACACACACACACACACACACACACACACACACACACACTTCTCCTTCCTGCCCAACTGAGTTCAAATTTCCTACTCTTTGACCCAGGTGTGGTTTTCAGTACTGCCTCTAGGCAAAATTCTAGCTGTGGCTCTCACTGTTAATAAGTTTTTAAGGAGGGTTTAGCCAGATTAGGAGATAGGGGTGGAACTAGAATGGGATTCTTACTGTATTTGATCAGAACTTTTCATCTTCCTTGTTAATCAAAATGAGGATATTAGACTCCCTGATGTCTTTGGTCCCTTCTAGCTTTAACATTCTACGAGTCTATGGGTAGTAATCCTATATTCTCCTCAGCAGCAACCCCCCCCTTGGCCCTGGAATCAATCGCTTCATTTTCCCCAGGCAAGATCTGAACCCTGCATCAAGATAGATTTTTTCCAGCAAGGACTCAAGGCTGAATCACAGACAAAAACCCAGGAGGAATCAAGGGACAAGAGACAACCTCCAGTGGCTCTCCAAATGCCAAATCCTTCTGCATTTAGAGTGTGCACTGAGGGAGGAAAACCTAATTACCACCTTTCTAAAGGGTTGAGCATGGCTGGATACACCCTCAAAAGTAGCCAGGGTACTTGCCTCCTCCCAGACCACTCTCTGCCTGGCAGTTTGAAAGGTTCTCTCTAGGAGCATTAGCCGCCCTTGAGCCTTTTGCCTCGGGCCATTAGCAAAGAGCCCGGTCATTATTAACTAGTTGGCATTGACTGATGGCACCACGCTTTTTTTGGCTGCGCATGGGTTGCTGGCAGGAGTCTCGTTGACCTTTGGAATTTGGAGTTTATTCTGCCATGAAAACAAAGAAATAAATTAGCGCAATGCACAGAGGCGCCTGCACTCTGAAGCAGCTAGAACCCTAGCTCCAGAGAGCCCAGCAGCCCTGAGGATCGCTGGGAGGTGTTGCCTTCTCTCCCAGGAGACCAAGGCCGAGATTTGGGCTTCCGAAGCTTGTGCCCCGGACTTTGCCCCTGACTCGCCGAGTGATCTATGGCAGGTGCGGCTCCTCTCCACGCTTCCAGTTCCCCATCTGTGAAATGAGGGGAGTGATCCCTGCCCCTTCCCCTCCTCATGGGAGTTGGGCCATAATGAAGGATATCATGGCTATAAAGCATTTTGTTGTTGTTACTGCCCAGGAAGACATCTCATAAATATAGGGCCAAAAAAGTTGTTTGCAAATTGAATCACGGTTTGTATGTATCAGGAGAGCTCACTATGGCAAAAGAACCCGGTGGCCATTACATTCATAAGGAAAAGAATCCTTTTTTCAGGGTGAACAGTCACTCCCGATTTATGTGCTCGTGGTTGGGATTTTGGTGTCCTGGGTTTTCTCATAGCAGGGCATACATACATGTATTGCAAGACATAATGCCTATAGAATAATATGGCTTGAATGATCTCTAATTGCCAGTGGGTAGAGGGAGTTTCCTCATCAGGAGTTCCTTGCACCAAAGTTTGGCCCAGACAATCATTTTATTGTCATAGAGGTATCTATCAGGAGGTCATAGGGTCCAACATTCTCCTTGATATTTTTTTTTTGGGTCCAGACTTGTGATTTCATTGGTATATGTGACTTTCAGTGTAAGACCCCCTGCACTCTGAGCAGATAGACATTTGTCTTAGAGAGATCTGTGTCACTGAAATTTGTTTGATTTACTCATAGTCATTTGGATTGTATGTGTCAACTCAAGTCTTCTTCCCTCGAAGTCTAGATCTCCATCTTACTTTTACAGGATAATTGTATCTATAACATAGATACAAAATAGACTTTTTTCCCCAGATGTGTTTTGATTGGCACAGTAAATTTCTGGAAAGGAAACCCCTTTCTGCCAATGCTGATCATGAATTGTCCTGCTCAGGACCACGCAATTAATATATATTAGTGGCAGAATTTGATTCTACAATCAGCTTTTCATCCAGTACAACAAGCAGCTTCTTGTGATAAAAATGATGATGATGATGGTCTGCTACAATAACCCTTTTATAGAATGCTTTCTGGCAATGTATTTAAAGTACAAAATCTTAGTTAATCTTCTCAGATCTGCCAAGAAGTGTGATTTCTACTTAAACCTGAAAAGTATTTACTGATCACTTCTTTTCTAGCTAGCAACATGCTAGAGTATAAATCTAGAGCCTATATGTGAGGAATGGGGAGAATTATAATAATAGTATTTGACAGGGTCCTTCATTGATCTGATGAAGTTAGAAAGAGGAAATCATAAGTTTCTTTGAAATTAAAGCAAAGACTGGAACACTAATACATTGTTGGTGGAACTGTGAATGAATTCAACCATTCTGGAGAGCAATTTGGAACTGTGCCCAAAGGGTTATCAAACTGTGCATACCATTTGACCCAGCAGTGTTACTACTGGGCTTATATCCCAAAGAGATCTTAAAGGAGCAAAAGGGACCTATATGTGTAAAAATGTTTGGGGCAGCTCTTTTTTATGGTAGAAAAAAAGCCTGATTTTATTTTTTTATTTATAAATTTTTTGACATTATATATGCATGAGTAATTTTTTATAATATTATCCCTTGTATTCTTTTTTCCAAATTATCCCCTCCCTCCCTCTACTCCCTCCTCTAGATGACAGGCAATCCCATATATTTTACATATGTTACAATATAACCTAGATACAATATATGTGTGTAAATACCATTTTCTTGTTGCACATTATGTGTTAGATTCCGAAGGTATAAGTAACCTGGGTAGATAGACAGTAGTGCTAACAATTTACATTCACTTCCCAGTGTTCCTTCTCTGGGTGTAGTTGTTTCTGTCCATCATTGATCAGCTGGAAGTGAGTTGGATCTTTTTTATGTTGAAGATATCCACTTCCATCAGAATACATCTTCATACAACATTGAAGTGTACAGAGATCTTCTGGTTCTGCTCATTTCACTCAGCATCAGTTGATGTAAGTCTCTCCAAGCCTCTCTGTATTCCTCCTGCTGGTCATTTCTTACAGAACAATAATATTCCATAACCTTCATATACCACAATTTACCCAACCATTCTCCAATTGATGGACATCCATTCATCTTCCAGTTTCTAGCCACTACGAAAAGATCTGGGGCAGCTCTTTTTGTAATGGCCAGAAACTGGAAACTGAGTGGATGCCTATCAGTTGGGGAATGGTTGAATAATGGTATATGGATGCTATGAAGTATTATTGTTTTATAAGAAATGACCAACAGGATGATTTCAGAAAGGCCTGGAGAGACTTACATGAACTGATGCTGAGTGAAATGAGCAGAACCAGGAGATCATTGTTCACAGCAATAAGATTATACAATGATCAATTTTGATGGACATGGCTCTCTTCAACAATGAAATGATTGAGGCCAGTACCAATGTAGAAGAGAACCATCTACACCCAGAGAGAGAACTGTGGGAACTGAGTGTGATTCACAGCATAGCATTTTCACTTTTTTTGTTGTTGTTTGCTTGCATTTCATTTTCTTTCTCATTTTTTTCTTGATTGATATGATTTTTCTTGTTTAGCAAGATAATTGTATAAATATATATGCCTATATTGGATTTAACATATTTTAACGTGTTTACCATATGTTGGATTACATGCCATCTAGAGAAGGGGATAAGGAAAAGGGAGATAAAAATTGGAACATAAGGTTTTTCAAGGGCCAATGTTGAAAAAATTATCCTTGCATATGTTTTGAAAATAAAAAAAATTCAATAAAAAAGAAATTAAAGCAAAGAAAATTAAATGATAATGTTGTGTGTTTAATACTTTGAAGTTAGCAAAGTACTTCATACAACAGAATCCAAGAGACCTGGCTCCTTGCTCTCTTTTCCTAAGCAGAAAGTCCATATCCTAAGCAAAATTCTAAGTCTGTCCAGAAGAATTAAACCAACATGTAGATCGCCAAATAAACATGCCATTGTTGGCAGTGAATACCAGTGCCCTTCATTCCAAGATAGGAACTGGAATTTCTCCCTCCTCCCTCTAAAATAAAATAGAAAAGAAACAACCAACTACCACCAAAAGAAAACTTTTAAAAAATCTAGACGAGGACAATAATTTTATGTGACATGAGTATTTATATAACAGCTCTCTCCATGATGAATTCATACAAGGGCTCAGCACCTCCCACAGTTGCCAATACATAAATCAGGAAATGCTATTACCCACTGACCATAAAAATAGTCAACCCCCAACACAGAGAAGTCATTTCAGAAACAGCTGCCACATTTCCAAAGTAGAAATGAGTTCAGGATCTTCATTCACTTCTCTACGGAGGGGAGATTCCTTTTATTATCTTTCCCTGACATACACCATGACCACCATCACTACCATTACACCACCATCACCTCTGCCATCCTCGCCTTAAAGGAATAGAATAACTGGGTAGAACCTATTCTTAAAGAATAAAGACAGTACTAACTAACTAGAGTGGGGAATTAGAGAAAGGAAGAGAAATAATGCCAGGTTAAAAGATATACAGTTCTTGAATATCCTCTGGATTCCTCTAGGATTTATTCATTATTCTTGCTGGGTTAATTCTAATGCAATACAGTCAAATAGCTTCTTACAAGGGGTAATAGGGGCAGATTCAGGGAATGTGAGAGGAAGAATCACCAGAGAGCTCTTCAAACTTGCAAAGCCAGTCTAATGACAGAGGTTCATTGTGAATCTCTTGGTTTTACAATAAAATGAAGAAACTTTTACTCTGTATGGGTGTGAGTTAGATAGCATAGTGTTAGAATTAGGTAGAAGAAGGGAAGAAATAATAGGAAAGAAGGAGAAAAAGAATATTTTGGAGGAGGGATGAAATATATTTTCTAGTCATGAAGACATACTGTCCAGAGGTTAAGGTGGATGGGAGAAGATACCCAGGAAGACAAGGAACAAATTATCAACAAGCATTTCTTTTAGTAATTTTTTTCAATTGACAAAAATTTATGTTTTATCCCTCTTACTTTCTTCCCATATTAAAACAACCAAAAAAGTTATAAAAAACATATATAATCTAGCAAACAAATTCCTTCATTGGCCATGTTCAAATAGTGTAAGTTTCAGTTTCAGCATCCCTCTATCAGGTATTAGGTAATATTTTTCATTATTGGTCTCTTGAAATTGTGGGTGATTATTTAATTGTTCAGAGTTCTTAAATTCTGCAAAGTTCAACAGGAATTTCTTTTAAAACTAAATGCTAGGCACTAGGAATACAAAGATGAAAATGAAATTATTCCTCTTCTCAAAGTGGGGAGGGGATAACAACACACACATATGTACATGTGTGTATATTTATATATATAGTAAGAGTGTATATGTATCTATGTACATATGACTATGAATTTGTGGTTTTTTGTTTGTTTTTTTTTTGGTGAAAAGAGGGCAAGTATAGCATCTTGGAGGCTCAGGAAAGTCTTTCTTGGGCTAAACTTTGAAGGACATGTGAGATGGTAAATTTTTGGAAGTTGTGGCAACTTTAAATGTTCCACTCTGTGTAAGATTAGTGCTAGGCCCAGCTTCTGGGCCTTTATGTACTAAAGGAGCAGGTAGAAATAACTTGGAGTTTAAAACCAGAGAAGAGCTGTGTCCTATAATGGACTCTTCTCTGAATTCCTTCATGTGGTATTGTGGTGATAGGTACTACATAGAAGATCCATGGATAAGTGAAGATGTGGAAAGATGATCAGGTGCATTGGTAAAAGGAAACCGTCTCGGACTAAGCCTGTTCCCAAAGTAATAATAGCCACCTATACAAAGAGAAAACTCTAACTCCCAATCAGGCAGGGTACCCTGAAACTATTAGGAATTTAATCAGTAGCCAGCTAGAAGGAGTAATGTTTTTACATGCAGGACCTTGTTATGACACGTCTGCCCATAAATGGGGGTTATGACTTGCCAACCACCTGGATTCCATAAAAAAAGCTTTCTCATTAATTAAAACTCTTTAGCTCTACATCATAGTCACTTCTTCAAAGGGAAAAGGGAAACTATTTTCTAATCAATACCCATTAGCATATTTCCTAGAGTGAATTTAACCTCAGTCACTTAATTCCTAGGGCCTTAAATGACAAGAATAATTGGGAATACTTTTAGTACTTTCTGTTGCCCATTTGTGTTCAGTAAATCACAGGAGAATTCTCTACCAGCATGAAATTCCTTATGCATGATTCTGGCTTTACTTCCTGTTATGGAACTCTATCCTATACAAGTTTGAATCTCTTCTTTCTCTACTCTTTCCCTTAATCTTCCCATCTCTTTAGCTTTTATATGAGAACTAAGCAGCAATTTCTCTTCCCTATCATGCCAGAATGCTGAGTTGAGCAAGTTTGGCAAGTTGATGATGAATCTTGGGAGTAGGAGTAAGATCAAGGAGCCTTGAATATCTACCCTTTGCTTTAGCTATGAAACTTCCCTGCTTTTCCTTTTTTTAAAAAAAAATAATCCCTGAAAATATGACTTTATCTGATCATGGGACTTAGATATAGAAGGGACACAGGATGATAGATTCCTAAATTCTAATGTTGATCCAAACATTTCATTTTATAGACAAGGAAACTGAGATTCAGGCAGATTAAGTAACTACCCAAATAATAAATGGTGGAACTAGGATTTGAGCCCTCCTCTAACTCCACTCAGCTTTCTTTTCCTTGGATCTACTTGATGATCTAATAAGCCAGTCCAATGTTCTCACATCCCAAGCTCCAGCTGGTAATAGAATTTTTGTGCTGTAGCCATTCTACCCATAATATGCTTCTCCAGAATTGCCAGTAACCAAAAATCAGTTTAGGCTTAGACACAACCATACTCAGTGTCCCATCACATGGCTTTGTGTAAGTTTCAAGTTAGGAACTATTCATATTATCACAATTCTGTGAAAGAATACACTGGCAGAAAATACTATTTATTCAATTCCATCCAACAAACATTGCGTTGTACTACATGTGTGATGTACTGGGATCAGTACATCATAGGTACTGGGGATACAAAAAAAAGCAAGTCATACCTGTCCTCAACTGGGCATAAATATAAAATGAACCTCCAAAGGAAATATAGGATAGTTTGGTGAAGGCGAGAGGACTAGCAACAAGGAGGATCAGAAAGGTTTCAGAAAGGAGGTAGTAGCTAAGATCATCTTGGAAAGAAGAAAATTCAAAAAGGTTATGTTAATAGAGTGCATTTTTGGTGGCATCTATTTGTGAGCACACAAAAGCAAGATATAGATTGCTGAGTTTGAGGAAAGTTAGTAGTCCCATTTGGTTGATATATAGAGTTCCTATTGGGAACTTCTGGAAAGAGTGGTAGGAACCAGATTGTGAAGGGCCTTAAGTGCTAAACTGAGGCATCTAGATGTGGTGTCAGGGGGCTACTAAAGATTTTTGTTGACCCCCAGTTGACCACTGGGGATTTTTTCCTAACTGGCTGCTAAAGTCCCTTCTAACTCAAATTCTGTGATTTGCTTTGTCTTTTGACATACACACTCCCTCTTCAATACAACCCCTCTGAAGCTTCCTACAAGTCTCAGCTCCTATGCTACATCTTTCTCATTATTAGTGATTTATTCTCTACCAAATTACCAATATGTATACTTGTGGATGAATACCTATACCTATCTCACATGGATATCAAAATTATTCAAGTTGTTTTGAGAAAGATAACAATGGAGATGTTTGACTTCTCTCCATTAAGATCAAGTGAGGTATAAAACAGAGTCACATGCTCATCAAAATTGTTCATTATCGTCATGAAAGATAAACAATGAAGAAGAATTTCTTTTTGACAATGAGGTCGTCCTATTTACAGGATCCCTTGTGGATTTCATTAAGCCCCAAAACAATTCATAGCCTCCTAGTTGAAATCTATAACCATTTGAGAAGAGTTTACTCTAATAATTCACGCAGAAAAACCCAATGCAGATGGGTTGAAAATGGGGATGAAGATTGACTGATGTTTAGATTATGAGATGTAGGTAGATGGACAATCTATATAGATTTTTTTGTCAATAGCTATGTCCTTGACAGATGCTGCAAATAATAAAATGAATTAGAAGGAAGAAATTGGGAAATTGAATAGATTCTTTAATGACCCAAATTCCTCATTAAAACAAAGGGTAATATTTTCAATAAAAAGCAATTATTTCTCAAAGTGATGAAGTGGTATATGGTGGACTTGAGTAGTCTACAACACATATGAATGAATGAAAAAGCATTTATTAACATTTGGAATGTGTCATCCGTTAGGGAAACAAATAGTTCTCACCTACAAACTTACATTCCAATAGGAGAATACAATAAATATAAGAAAATAGTGCACATTGAAGGGTCTTTTGTCTAGAAAATCACAGGAAAGGACAGTGAACTCAGTGATGTGCTCTTTTCAGAAGCAATTGTAATGTTTTGATTACTATTCTCAGAGAAAAAATGTCTGGAACTAATGAAACATAGTGATATCCATGTAATAAATAGAGAACCAGGAAGAACTGGGGTAAAGGATGTCATAAAAATACTTAAAAATGCAGTATAGTCTGGCTACATGGAAAAAGCAAAAGATAACTGATGGATAGGCTCCACTAATATTATGTTGATATTAAGAGAAATTTAAAAATCCTCATAAAATTGAATAGATTTCCTCTGATTGATTTGTGAGAGAATATAAACAGTAGTTACACAGAATAGGCAGCATAGACGTGATGTATATTAATGAGGTAATATTCACATGGATGAGATTACAGACCTATTTGAATATTTTGAGCTTCTAAGAATCATTTTTATTATTTGTTTTATTTTATGGTTATACATGTATATTAACTTTTTAAATACACATTTTAATGAATCATGTTGGAAGAGAAAAATTAGTAGAAAAGGGAAAAACTATGAGATAGAAAAAATAATAGAAAAAATAAGTGAACATGGTATGTGTTGATTTACATTCTAACTTAGTATTCTTTCTGCATGCAGATGGCCTTTTCTATCCAAAGTTTATTATTATTGCCTTGGATTTCTGAACCATTAAGAATAACCAAGTTGTTGATCCTCACACAATCTTGTTACAATATACAGTGTATCCTGATTCTGCTTGTTATGTTTGGCATCAGTACATGTAAATCTTTCCAGACTTTTCTAAAATCATCTTGTTTTCAATTTTTATAGAACAGTAATATTGTATCACCTTCCTATACCACAACTTATTCACTCCCCAGTGGATGGGCATCTACTCATTTTCCAATTCTTTGCTGCTGCAAACATTTTTTTACACATGTGAGTCCTTTTCCCTCTTTTGTGATTTCCTTGAGATACAGACCCAGTAGTGGCCCTCCTGGGTCAAAGTGTATGCACAATCTGATAGCCTCTTAGGCACAGTTCCAAATTGCTCTCCAGAATGGTTGGATCATTTTACAACTCCACTAACAATGCATCAGAGTCCCAGTTTTCCCATATCCCTTCCAACATTTATCATTATCTTTTCCTGTCATCTTAGCTAACCTTAGAGATGTGAGGTGGTATCTCAGAATTGTTTTAATTTGTGTTTGTCTAATCAATAGTGACTTAGAGAATTTTTATATGACTATAGATGGTTTTAATTTCATCATCTGAAATTTATTTGTTCATATCCTTTGACCATATCTCAATTGGGGAATGACTTGTATACTTATAAATTTGACCTAGTCCTGTATATATTTTAGAAATGAGTCCTTTATCAAAATGCTGATGGTAAATTTTTTTCCCAGCTTTGTACTTCCCTTTTAATCTTGTTTGTGTTGGTTGTATTTGTGCGAAACCTTTTTAATTTAATGTAATAAAACTTGTCCATTTTGCATTCATAATGTTCTCTAGTTCTTCTTTGGTCATACATTCCTCCCTTCTTCAAATCTGGAGAAGGAAATTACCCCTTATCTTCTTAATTTGCTCATGATATCACTCCTTACACAAATCATGTACCCATTTTGACCTTATTTTGGTATGAGGTGTGAGATATAGGTCTATGCCAAGTTTCTGACATATTATTTCCCTATTTTCCCAGCAATTTTTTTTGGTGAAATAGTGAGTTCTTATCCCAAAAGTTTGGAGTTTGAGGGCTTATCAAATATTAGATTACTATAGTCATTGGTTAATGTGTCATGTGTATCTAACCTATCCCACTGATCCACCATTCTATTCTTAACCAGTACTAAATAGTTTTCCTTTATAATAGAGTTTTTGGTCTGGTACTGCTAGGCCATCACCCTTTATATATTTTTTCATTAATTCCATTGACATTATTGACCTTTTCTCTTCTATAAGAATTTGGTTATTATTTTTTCTAGCTCTATAAAATAATTTTTGGCATTTTGATTGGTATGGCACTGAATAAGTACACCAATTTACGTATTGTCATTTTATTATATTAGCTCAGTCAACCCATGAGCAATTGATATTTTTCCATTTGTTTAGATCTGACTTTATTTGTGAGAGAAGTGTTCTGTAGTTGTGTTCATAAAGTTCCTGAGGTTGTCTTGGCAAGTTGACACCCAAACATTTTATTTTGACTGTAGTTATTTTAAATGAAATTTCTCTTTATATCTCTTGCTGCTGGGCTTTCTTGATGATATATAGAAATATGGATGATTTGTATGGGTTTATTTTATATCATGCAACTTTGCAAGTTGAAGTAGGTTTTTGGATAATTTTCTGGAATTCTCTAAGTATATTATTATATCTTCTACGTAGAGTAGTAGTTTTATCTCCTCATTGTCTATTCTAATTCCTTTAATTTCTTTTTCTTTTCTTATTGATAAAGCCAACATTTCTAGTACAATAGTGAAAATTTAGTGGTGATAAGGGGCATTTTATTTCAGCCCTGTTTTATTGGGAATGCATCCTGTTTCTCTCCCTTACCCCCCCCCCCAAATGCGTGCTGATGGTTTTAGATAAATGCTGCTTATTATTTTAAGGAAAACTCCCTTTATTCCAATGTTCTCTAGTCTTCTTAATAGGAATGCATACTGTGTTTTGTCAAAAGCTTTTTCTGCATCTATTGAGATTGTCATATGATTTCTGTTTATTTTGTTATTGATAAGGTAAATTATGGCAATAGTTTTCCTATGTCGAGGTGATTAGTGACCATAGAATTCATCTAATTCACCATAAGATCACCATAAGAATATACAGAAAGAATAGAAGTAGATAGAACTATGGGAATTACCCATGCTGCCCAACTAAGGATGTGTAACAAATAACTCTTATGTATGGAAAAAAACCCAGCACTATAGTGTTATACTGAAGATTACACTTCTCTTACATTGCCAATGCCTTCATCCTAACTTTCCTATTCATCTCAACACTTCACAGTAAGTAGATATTTCCCCAGGAAAATAGTGACTGTGAGCTTTACCCATTTACCTTTCATCTGCCTCAATATTTTGCTGCCATTTCATCTATACTCTTACCATTTTTTTTTATCTCAGATGTTTTTTCCCAGATCTACTTCCCCTCGTACCCAATTTCTTATCCTGTTCACTTTTTCTTTCTAACTCTCTCAATTTCTCCATTAATTTTGCTTCTTTCTCTTATTTCAATATCATCCGTTTTTTTAAAAATTAATTTAACCATACTAGCTCTTCCAATAACATCTTTTTCTGATAAAATTTTCAAGTAAATGGTCCATTTCTGCTGTCTCCATTGGCTACCCATCTAGTCTTTTTCTGGTTATTAAGGTGGTAGCTTCACTGAAAAAAAATCTTTAAGCTGAGCTCCATTCAAAAATGATCTTTAAGTTGAGAATTCAACGACTTTTTCTCAGGCTGCATCATCCTCTATGGTTCATAGATAGGCAACCTCTATTATTTCATATATTCTACCAGAGTAAGACTGGTAGAAGGCTGTCCTTGTATGTGATAAGAATGACTAATTCAGCATCATTTTTCCGCTTTAAAAGAAAGCAGGTCAATTCTTGAAAAAATTGTAACACATAACAAAATATATGAAATCCTCCGCTTTTGCTAATTGCTTATACTGTTCCATAGGATAAATCAGCATAGGTTCAATTCTATTTGCACTATTGATAAAAAGTGAATGGGTATCCTTGTCATTTTAAATGTTTAATTACATTTAATTAGGGCCGTTCCATATAATGATGCTATATTGGTCCTGATGGTTATCTGCTGAAATGTGTAAACAAGAGAGAGATTTTAAAAAGTCCTTCTACAGCTGTCTCTAATATGAGAGAGACAATGTTTTTCTTTCCCCTCACTAGTTTACATTAATTTAATAGTTATCTTGCAAAGATTCAATATAGTCATGAAAATAGCACTAGTTTTCTATTAAGAAAATTTGATTTTGAAAACAGGATTTCTGAATCTCAGTTTCCTCATTTGTATAATGGAGGAGGAAAGGGATTGACTGAGTAATTTCTAAGTTTTCTTCTAGTTCCTGGTCATATTATTAACAGTTAACATTTAAGTGGCGTTTTCAGGTATGTGATATTGGCTTGTGCAACACCTATGATGCAGGTGGGAAAACAGCTTTTTTTTTCTTCTTTTTTATATTGGGTCACATCACTAGTAAGTGTTGAATTTTGGGTTTAAACCAGTATGAATTAATGGAGAGGATATTTAATTGGGCTTTGGAGCATCTGAGTTTGAATACCAGGGGAGTATGTTGTGCAGTGCACTAGAATCAGAGTCAAAGAGATAGGAAATGGAAGCCTTCCTGAGACACTATCTGTGTGATCTTGGGGAAATCACATGGCCCTGTCTGATTCAGTTTCCTTATTAGAAAAATATTATTTTTAAATTAAATTGAAATTTAAATTGAAAAATGTGTATGATAATAGTACTTATTCACTAGGATTGTTGTGAGGACAAAATGAGGTAAACTATGTAAAATAATTTCTAAAATTTGAAACACTATATAAATGCTATCTTATTACAATTATGGCTAACTTTGCTATTTTACCTATATGACCATAAATGTCTCTTATTTCTCAGTTCTTCTGTAAACTTCATCTGTAAAATGGAGTCTCTAATTTTTATAAATTCCCTTCAAATCCTACATACTAATTTGAAGACTAATGATCTTTCCACTAAAAGTTTCTTCCAGTCAGAAAATTCTGTGATTCTGGGTTTCAGGACTATAACAAGAGGACAGCTCCTTTGCCTTGGGGCTTAGTACCAATTCTGGTTTCCTGGACTTTCAGAAAGAAATAGTCTTGTGTTCAGATAACCAAGTACATATGGAAGAAGCAGAAGAAATTCTCTTCTCCTATTCTTCTGTCTCACAGTTGTGAGTAACTTCCTTCACTCTTCTTATTTCAGGAGTGAGCTGGGCAGGCAGTCAAAATGCCAGCCTCTCCAAGTGATTGGCAGACACATACATCTGAATTTTAAGTGACAACATCCAACGCCTGGATTTATGATGTTGTTCTGTCTTTCACCCTAATGAAACTGGTGAACAATTTGGTCTTCTGGGAAAGAGGCTGGCTCTGGCCCCCAGGGGATATAGTGAATAACTAGCTCCTTACTGACCTCTCTCAATGTATAATTTCTAGATTTTTAAAAAAGTGTATCATCTATAGGTTTGTTCATATCTCTAGATGCTTATTTGGCACCCACCTCTATAGTGCATATAGCTCAAAGATTGAAAAGCACAGCAATTATTTGTGAAAGAAACACATCTGGAAGCCCTCAGCATGTAGTATAGGAATGAATATATGTGTATTTTTTAGGAAGGTAAAACAGAGTCACATCAGGGAATGTATCCATGCCTCTTTGTGTGTACATATCTCTCCATGTGCACTGTTTTCTCTACAAATAAGCGTTTAGGGAGATGAGTTTAGCGCTTGGGAAACATAAGGAGTAAACTGAATGTGTTTCTAGCATGCTGGTGTTCCCAATTATTTCTGCCATCCCCTTAAGCACGTTTCTTTGAGATTTCCATTAAAGGTGGAGCCTAGACACCGACTTCTCTTAATGTGCAAGGGGCAGCATTTGCTGACCTCTGCAAGGCTGTCTATTTACCTCGCTTTTCCCTCTCCTTAACATTGATCGAAATATCAGGCTACCCAGCAGTGTCTCCCAGCTCATTCAGACCAAACATCCACTCAGGGAAAAGGACAGAGATATGAAACCACTCACTCAGAAAGAAATAAAACCAGCAGAGAGACAGGAGTTTGGAAGCACAACAGTAGATGGGAATATCTTTGTCAGAATGGAAACTCTTAAGCCAGCTTTTAAAAATGCTCTCTACAACACTTGTGTCTTCTGTTCTTATTGACTTTTTCAGATACACTTTACTTTCCACCATCCCAATTTACTCTATAAGACCCACCTCAGCTCTGGAAAAGCTCATTTGCCATGCCATTCTGATCCAGGCCACCTGCAGAGTCATGCAGCTCCCTCTAGATCTGTGAGGTTGGCTAACAAGTACTCATTTGGATGTGTGTCCAAAAATTAAAAACCTAGTTAATGGAATAATAATATCCTAAATTTTGTAGTACTTTCCTTTGAAGTGTTCCGAATGCTTTCCCATTATCTTATTTACTTTTACCCAATTTTCCAAAGACAAAGATTAAGTTCTTTATCCAGCAGGGAAAACCAAGGTATCAAGAGGGAAAACAAATTACAACAAACAATATGGTGAGACATTTGGAAAGATCCCAGGACTCTTTGCTCTTGGCACTGATGGTTCTTCTCTTCACCAGCTTTATTTCAGTAATAATGATGATAATTTACATTTTTTGGTTTACAAAGTGTTTTCACTTATATGATGTCATTTGATCTTCACAATATTTTATAGATGAAGAAACTGAGGATCAGTGAGAAGTCACTTTCCCATGGTCATATGGCTACTAAATTATAGAATTAAGATTCAAACACACAAGTCTTCAAAATTTAAGCCTTTTGGCATACCAGATGTAGCAGATGACTTGGGAGATAATAGATCACAGCTAAGGGAAGGAAGAGAGGGAGGGAGGGAAGAAGGAAGGAAGGAAGGAAAGAAGGAAGGAAGGAAGGAAGGAAGGAAGGAAGGAAGGAAGGAAGGAAGGAAGGAAGGAAGGAAGGAAGGAAGGAAGGAAGGAAGGAAGGAAGGAAGGAAGAAAGGAAGGAAGGAAGGAAGGAAGGAAGGGAGGAAGAAGGAAGGAAGGAAGGGAAGGAAGGAAAACAAACAAGAAGAGAAAGAAAATGTGTTTGAAGCACTTTTATTTGTTATTTGCAAAGAAATAAGTCAAAACAAGAGATAGAATCTCCTAGTGCCCACTGAGGAGATCTATTTAAGACTCCAAAGGAAAAATTTTGATGTCCCCTTTCATTAGCCAAAATTTCCCTACAATATTCCTGCAATATTTTGCAGATATTATTTTTGAACTGGAAACCTAACCATTGAGACTAATATATGAGGAATGTAGGTAAATAATTAAAGAAAAAGAGTAGAAATAACACCTAATAGGAAGAAAATGGAGAGTAGGAAACTCAACTCTTTATCTTTGATTCAACTTCACACTCAAAGAATTCTATCACTTTCTCAGAGAAAGTGGATGAAGTAAGAGATGCATGATTATACTACAATGCTATTGTGTCCCCTTTACATCCCTTGGTGAAAAGTGAGTTACAAATACAAAGCAGTTTTACCTGCAAGGAAATACAACCACTTGAACAACAATAATCACTTCTAGAAGCATTATTAAGTATTTCCAATAGCAATGCACAATGTAGATAGAGAGGAAATAGGTCAAGTATAGATTACTTTTTTTCAAGGTTAGTCATAAAAAGGAGGAGAAAGATGGGTTGGTAGCTTGAGATAGGAGAAATAATGACAGAGTAAAGTCCCCAAACAGGCAGAACAGTAAGGGATCATGAGCACAGGCAGAGAGATTACATTTGGCATGGAATTGGAGATATGTCATTCTATGAAATAGGAGTGACTCAATGAATGAATGAACATTTATAAGTGCTTGTTGAGTTCAAGGCATTGTACTAATTTATTCAATAGTATTCATGGGTGCATACCCTCACACACACACACACACACACACACACACACACACACACACACACACACACATCTACCAGCTCTGGTCAGTACTGCAATCATAGAACCACAAACTTAGGGAGTTTCTTATTCATTTGCTAGTCTCACTGAATCTCAGGGCTTTTGAGCCATAATATGGTGCTAGAGACTGGTTAGTTCATAAATTATCCTCAGAGTCTATTGCATTTTTAATCAGGGTGTGTACTGTGATCATTAATGGCACATGCTTACGGGACTGAGCCCAAAGTATTTATCTTGTTTTAATTATATTAGAAAGCAGTGATATTCAATTAACCAACTAATCAAGCAAGCCGATCAATGCTGGTTGTAGCTGGCCCGTCATCGCCCTAGTTCCCTGGTCTTGATGACAGATTGGCTGTGTGTTAGACTCAGGTGGGGTTAACCTTTCTTAACTAGAATCACATTGTTTGGCTATTGGTTTGGGGTTATGCAGAGAGAAAAAGTTGTTATCTGGGGTGTATGATAGAAGCTGGGAAAATAAGGTCCTGATTTTGAGGAAAAAGAAGTCTTTAGATGTCATTGTCATAAAAATCTGAAGTCAAACATCATTTCCGATGCCACAGATAAAGTCTCATTTATTCTCCTAATTGTTCTTTTGGATAAATAGCTGATGGTAATTGCTCTACCACTTTGTAGGTAGAACAATTGAAGACCCTAGATCACATAGCCAAGTATTGATAGAGCCCTCTAGGGTGAAATAGAAAAATTGCACAGACATGATCCTGGAAGGGCAATGTGGAGTGGTTGTTCCTTGGCTGGATTTGTCCCTGGAGAATTCTAAGTAGTTACTCTACTAACAAATCAAAACAGCAGACAGACTAACCTGGGATGCAGCTTTCAGAAACAACATTCATCATTGAACTCTTGATCAGCATCCATTCATTCAGTAAACATTTATACTGTATATAGAGCACTTCATCAATTACTTGAAAATTCTGAAGATTCCATCCGCTACGAGTCCTGATTAGTTAAGAACCTTAGGTTTGAATCAGAACCATCCATCCTAGGGGAATCTTCAGATCCAGTTTAAGATGAGAACTACCATGCTTGAGCTATGACTTAGAGGATCTCTTCTTTGTTTGGTCCCAATGGGATTCTCGAGAATTGGCATTGGCTTATAGCTAGGTTATATATGTATTTGACATTAGGGTTTTGATGGCAGAATATTTCATCCAACCAGTCTATGGTTTTCACAACAGGTTCAATCCTCATACAAGTCAATGAGCTTGACAATCAATGTCTTTGGTCATAGACTTGTAGTTGTTAAGCATTTTCAGTTGTCATAACTCCATTTGCAGTTTTCTTGGTGAAAATACTGGAGTGGTTTGACATTTCCTCCTCCAGCTCATTTTACAGATGAGGAAACTGAGGTAAACAGCATTAAGTGCTTTTCCCAGTGCTTTTCCACACAACTAGTAAGTGTCTGAGGCCAGATTTGAACTCAGAAAATTGTCTTCCTGACTCCAGGCCCAACACTCTATCTACCATGCCATCTAAAAGTCCTAATAACAGACCAGGCCCCTAAAGTCACCTACCTAGCTTTCAAAAGCATTTCATTAAGTATAAGAGCACAAGGCTAGACCATTGGAGAATTAGCAAACTACGTAAAGTGATTTAGCCGCCCAGAAGTGTCATAAAATATAAAAATAGAAGACTCCTTAGAAATTATCTAATTGATCCCTCTTTGTATGATAAACAAGGAAAAAAAATTAGAAAGATCCTTTGAGTTATTTAAAGTCACACACGCAGAAGATAACAAAGTCAATATTTGAACTCAGACTCTCTGGCTCTTCATCTTGTGTTCTTTCCAGAATACCAAGCTGCCATATGAACATTTGCTTTGTCTCATTGGCGATGGAAGAGGGGCCACCCAATTGTTCCATTCCTTTAGACATCTGTAGGCAGCTGACTCCTTATTGCTTCAGGCTGGTACTGAATCAGTCAAACACACACACTAAATCTTTCATGAGGTGAGGACATCTGAACCTAAGTGATTGTATGGAGAATCAAGACATTTCACATGGAGATATATTAAGAGGGGGAGAAAGAGACCTCAAGACCGTTATTCAGTTTCCAAACATTTGATGAGTTTTAATTCATTAAGTGTTTTGCAGGCTTGTTAATTTAATAAGAGTGAATGGGGCCCTAATTTAAGACAACAATCAGTAATTTCAAGGGGGAGAAGAAAAATGGAAAGTAAGGCAGTCATTACCCAGCACAATGTTTAATCAGAAGACACCAGGACTTTTGACTTTGTGGTAATTTAAAAAAAAAAAAAGATTGGAGGTTTCCAATGCATACAATTTCTGACTGTGGTCTGGCAGGCTGCAAAGACAGATAGAGTTCCTGTAAGTGGCTGTGATGGAATTAAAAAGAAAAAAAAAACACCTTCTTTCATCCCTTACAGCTGGCTTACTATAGATTTCATTTGTAGAGTTTTCATTAAAAGAAAGTTTTCTCACTTATTGAGCTTTCTCATCAACTTGAAGGTTAGGGGCTCCTAAATTGAGGTCCATGAACTGGTCTTCTTAAAAATATCCTAATAATTATATTTTGATATCATTGATTTCCTTTGTGATTTTGTGTGTTTTATTTATCCATTTAAAAGCATTCTTCTGGAGGCAGCTAGATAGTGCAATGGATAGAGTGTCAGGAAGACTGGAGTTCAAATTTGACTTCAGACACTTAAAACTTTCTAGTTTTGTGACCCTGGGCAAGTCACTTAACCCCAATTGCCTCAGCAAAAATGAATGAATGAATAAAAATAAAAGCACTCTTCTGAGAAGGAATCCATCAGGCAGCCAAAGGGGCCCATGACACATACTCTAAAAGATTAAGATCCCCAGCTCCAGAACTTCTCCTTTCTCACTCTTTGCCCTTCATTCCCCCTCACCCTCCACCTTCCATTCAATAGCCAAGATTATCTTCTCTTTCTTATCCCACCCACTATTCACTATTCAAAGGATGATTATCTCATCTGCACATTTTCCAAGGCCTTTGCTTCTTTCTCTCGGCCCTCCTGCTGCCTGCTTTTAGACCATTTCGCAGCCCATTAGTACTCCTAGCAGAGATGGACAGGGTCAAGGGGCCCAGGTGAATAACTGGTAATTGTCCCCCAAGAGGCACCCAAAGTCATGTTTACATTGCCAGGGATGTTTGTTGCCTGTCCATGCTCTGGATCCCAGGAATTCAGGTTGGAATAGGGTGAGCCTGTAGCTGCCTCTGGAATGCCCCCATCCTTGATATGAATCCTACCAATGAGCCATCCTCCGGGCCTTTGAGGTGTTAGGAGCCTAAGGAAGTGAAGTGAAGAATGCTATCAAAAAGAAGAGGAGAGGGATCCTAAAACTTCACGTAGAATCAGCCCTCTTTAGGGGCCCCATTCTCCCTTCCGGAGAAGTAGAGGGCTTCCAGACAGGCCCAGCCTGGGCAGGGCTCAGATCTGACAACCCCCTTACACTCATCTGCAAAAACTGCAGGCTCTGGCATTTTGAGAAAAGCAATGCTTTTTTTTTTTTTTTTTTTTCCTGCAGAGCAAATGGATAAAGCGACACCAGGGGAAATATTTCAGATGGGATATGGATTCCTTAATAACAATTAACACTATTGCCAGAACCCCTCACAGGTGCTTTCAGTGTAATTAAGACAGTTCTTCACCACTGGGCTCAATTCTGGGTTTATAGGATTTTTAAAAATTATTTGTTTTGAATGTTTTATTTTACTAAAGGATGACTTTGGATGCCTCATTGTAGCAGGAAGATGACCTCAGAGTCTCAGAGAAATATCCATTTTGGTTAGATTGACCAAGAAGAGGCCTTCCTAAAGACTTTGTTCATAGATGGTTATCACTGGCTACCCAGTTACATGTTGTTTTTTTCAGCTATAGCAATTCATGAAGACCATTCCATCTCTGCCACTTTGGGCAGTTACTTAAACCCCTGAGGACTTAGTTTCCACACCTGTAAAATGGGTGGTTGTACTAGATGGCTAATGTTTGTTTCAGCTCCAAATATGTGATCCTTCCAATGAACTGTGCTGCCTCTTAAATTGTACTCTGCCTTCATTTGGACTTCATTTAGAATAGTGTTCAGTTGAAGGCATCACATTTTGGGAAGTATATTGACAAACTAGGGCAGCTAGGTGGTGCAATGGATAGAATTCAGGACCTGAAGTCAGGAAGGCTCACATTCCTGAGTTCAAATCTGACCTCTGACACTAATTTGATCCTGGGCAAGTCACTTAATCCTGTTTGTCTTAGTTTCCTCAGTTGTAAAATTAGTTAAAAAAAGAAATGGACAATCACTCCAGTATCTTACCCAAGAAAACCACAAGTGGGGTTACAAAGAGTCAGACATAAGTAAAATGATTGAACAACGATCACAAAAAAAAAATAGACTGGAAAGCCATGTTATATAAAGATAATTTTAAAAGCCTGGAAATGTTTTTCTGGTGATGCCTTCAACTATTTAAAGGGCTGGCATGTGGAAGAAGAAGCCTCAGACATTTTTAGGATCAGAAATGGGTAGAAATCATAGAATGGGAAATTTTGGAAAAATGTGAGGAAAAACTTCCTGAGGTGTCCAAAAGTGGAGTGGGCTGCCCAGGTAGGTAGCAAGTTTCCCTTTTCAGGAGATCTGTTAAAGATCAGATGCCTTCTTGCCAGGAATGTTTTCTTTTTGAGGTCTAGATTGGAGAAGATAATTTTTGAATTCCCTTCAAGCTCTGGGATTCTCCAAAATCCTCTATAGTAAAAAAAAAAAAAAAATAGTTCATCTGAGCATTGTTCCTCATCATCCTATCTGTACAAATGCTTTGATGAATGTACTAAAAGCGTCAAAGTAGCCAAAGGAAGGCTGGAGTAGAGAGAAGGAAGAGAGCCAAAAGCATGGATAAAACCAAAATCTCATTCTCAATTATCTGCACACCTTCATATAGCTCTCTTTCAAACACCCCGAATGGTTTCTGAGAAATTATTTGTAGTGTCAATAAAAGAGGATCGGAGCTCCAAAGTCAAAAGACAAAGGTTCAAATTTTGTTCCTAACACTTCCTACTTATCTAACCCAGAGTAGACTCTCTGGATCTCAGTTTCCTCATCTGTAGAGAGGGAGGTGAGATTGGATGGTTTCTGATATATCTTCTAAATCTAGATCCATGACACTTTTTAGAATAAAATTTTTTGATCTCTTTTATCATATCAGTAAAATTTCCCCATAGTATCTCTCCCCTTCCATCCTTTGTACAGATCCAGTCCATATAAGAAATAATATATATTTTTAAAATTTAAATAATATTTTCCAGTTACATGTAAAGATATATTTTAACATCTATTTTATTAAAGCTTTTTATTTTCAAAATGTATGCATGAGTAATTTTTCAACATTAACCCTTGTAAAACCTTCCCCAATTCCCCCTTCCCCCATCCCATCACCTGGATGGCAAGTAGTCCAATATATGTTAATCATGATAGAAATATATGTTAAATCCAATATAGGCATATTTGTTTTTTTATTAAAGCTTTTTATTTACAAGTCATATGCAGGGGTAATTTTTCAACATTGACTTTGCAAAACCTTCTGTTCTAAATTATCCCCTCCTTCCCCACACCCCGTCCTCTAGATGGTAGGCAGTCCCATACATGTTAAAGTATATGTTAAATCCAATATATGTATAAATATTTATACAGTTACCTTGTTGCACAAGAAAAACCAGATCAATAAGGGGAAAAAAACTGGGAAAGAAAACAAAATGCAAGCAAATAACACCAGAAAGAGTGAGAATGCTATGTTGTGGTCCCAACTGTTCCCACATTCTCTCTCTGGGTGTAGATGACTCTCTTCATTACTAAACAATTGGAACTGGTTTGATTCATCACATTGTTGAAGAGAGTCATGTCCATCAGAATTGATCATCATATAGTCTTGTTGTTGCCGTGTACAATGATCTGGTCCTGCTCATTTCACTCAGCATCAGTTCATGTAAGTCTCTCCAGATCTTTCTGAAATCATCCTGCTGGTCATTTCTTACAGAACAATAATATTCCATAATATTCATATGCCACAGTTTATTCAGCCATTCTCCCATTGATGGGCATCCACTATGTTTCCAGTTTCTTGCCACCACGAAAAGAGCTGCCACAAACATTTTTGGGGCATACATATTTATACAATAATCTTGCTGCACAAGAAAAATCATATTTTTTTTCCATTTATATTGTAGTTACATATACACACAGTTTTCTTAGCTCTAGCTGTTTCTCTCTATATCATGTAAATCTTTCTATGATTCTATGTTTTCATATATGATGAATATGTCATTGTTTCTTACATCAGCTAATATTTTATCACATTCATTTATCATAATTCGGTGATGGTTGTTCAGTCATTTGTGTCCAAATATACATAATGCCATTTAGGGTCTTTTTTTTTTTTTTTTTTTTTTTTTTGTCAAAGATACTGGAATGATTTGCCAATTCCTTTTCCAGATCATCTTATTTATAAGAAAACAATGACTTCTTTCATATATAAATGTACTAATGGAATCTTCTTTGGGTCAAAGAATATGAACAGTTCAGTGACATTATTTATATAATTCCAAATTGCCTTCCCAAATGGTTGTACTGATTCATAGCTCCACCAATAATGCACTAGTGTGCTTAAGTTCCCAATCCTTCCTGCATAAACTTTTCCCAGGTTTTATCATTTTTGCCAATTTGTCAAGTGTGAGATAAACTCTTAGGTTTATTTTGATTTGCATTTCTCTTATTAGTGATGTGGAACATTCATTTTTATGGCTAATGGTTTCCCATTTTTTATAAATTCTCTCTCTATAGATCTATGATTCTAAGAAGTCTGTTTTCTCTACACAGACTCATCTCCCTGACATTCATTTCCTTTAACAGCACAGGGGCCGAGGAATGCAAAAATATAGTCAATCATAAGCAAGTTAGACTCTCTGGAAGGGGTAAGGAAAAATCATTGAGTTTTAAGCAGAAAAGACCCTCAGAAATCATCTCCTTTGCTAGATGAGGATGTTGAAGCTTAGAATCCTTAAATGACTGTTCCAAGTTCCAAATGGAATAGTAGCAGAATCAAGGCTCATCTCAGGTTTTGTGATTCAGGGTTCTTTCTACATAGAGGTCACCTCTCCTGATAGGTTCCTCATTTCATTTTTGCAGCTCATACTTTCTGTTGAGCAGAGATATCCGGGGGAAGGACAGGAAATCCTTGTTTCTCAAGGGAAAATATCAAATTCACTCACACATAAGGACATGTGGCCTTGATTACTCACATTTGAGATCTGTACAGGTTTTATTTATTTTTTCTTTTTTCTTCCTCTCCTGGGCTGATGATGAAGGAGCAGGGACAATGCAGTTCCATGGGGGAGAGCATTCTGGTTGCACCTTCCTCAGAACTCACCTTGGTGGGAAGCGATGGACTAGATTGAATGGACACTTAAATTATCAGGAATGATCTTTTATCTGGTGAACTGCCTTTTCATTTCATTATCATGTTCATTACTGATCCCTCCCAACAGGCTTCTCCAATTAGTATTTACATCTTTATTTTATGTAGGCTCCAGAGATGCCATGGGGGTGTGTCCAAGGCCATGTCAAAGCAGCAGGGAAGAGCTGAGATTAGAACTCTCAGACTTTAGTCATTAAAATCTGCCCCAGAAGCCCTCATCTCTTTGTCTCAGGCTACTCATGAAAGCAATGAGGTGTGTAACTGGTGGCAATCAAGGATGCCCTTTATTACAGCATATGACTCTGGAAAGAAGGACCCATGAAATGGACAATTTGCTCCGGAACCTTGAAAAAAAATGAGTTTGCCTCCAAATGACAAAATCCACATTTGGTCCTTTACTGCTACCTTTTTCAAGGGAATCAAAAGTGCTTAAGCAATATGAAAGTAGTCATATTCCTCCTGAGAACAATTCGGAAAGGCAGAGAAAGGCTAGGATATGGTTTCACCCAGTGGGTAAAGTCAAACACCCATAAGAGAAAGGACGATCCAAGTCTTTTTCTGCAACCCACTAGCAAAGCTGGGATTTAAGCCTACTGCTCCTAATTTCCAGTTCCCTCCATGTCCCACAAAGTGTTTTGTTTAAAGTAACACTTATGACAAAGGCTCATTTCCTCCCCATACCTTGGAAAAGGAAGCACAGTCTCAATGTAAGCCAGGTGTTTAAACCCAAACACCTGGAAACAATGACTGCTCCTCTGGTATACAGTTTTAAACATTATAGGGATAGAATCATTCGTTCGCATCTCAGCTCAATGCAGTAAAGCTAACCAGGATTAATTTGGATGCAATTTATTTTCTATTATCCAGGTTTGGGATTATGCAATCATCTAGTACTCCATCACTTCCTTGATGTCTTTCTTTGGTTTATTTTTAATACTTCTAAGCATCTTTACTACAGCAGTCAGGAGATGCAATTCCCAAAGGTCAAATATCATTAATTATTTGTAGAACATACTGTAGGAAAGAGAAGAAAGTTAAAACTATTAGCTAAAATGAGACTTTGGGATAAATTTATCCATGTTATCTATTATCAGAGAAAGTTGCATGTAGTCATATTAAAATGCTCTAAATCACTATTGATTAGAAAAATGCAATTTAAAACAACTCTGAGCTACCATCTGACATCTCAGATTGGCTAAGATGATAGGGAAAGATAATGAAAATGTTGGAGGGGATGTGGGAAAACTGGGACACTGATACATTGTTGGTGGAGTTGTGAACTGAACCAGCCATTCTGGAGAACAATTTGGAATTATGCCCAAAGGGTTATAAAACTATGCATCCCCTTTAATCCAGCAGTGTCTCTTCTCCCCACCCTAGATGGCAAGGAATCCAAAATATGTTAAACATGTTAAAATATATGTTAAATCCAATATAGGCATACATATTTATACAATTATCATGCTGCACAAAAAAAAAATCAGATCAAAAAGGAAAAAAATGAGAAAGAAAATAAAATGCAATAAAAAAAAACCAAAAAGAGTGAACTTATCATATTGTGATCCACACCTAATTCCCACAGTCCCCTCTCTGGGTGCAGATGGCTCTCTTCATCACAAGATCATTGGAACTGGCCTCAGTCATCTCAGTGTTAAAAGGAGTCATGTCCATCAGAATTGATCATCTTATAATCTTGTTGTTGTCATGTACAAGGATTTCTTGGTTCTGCTCATTTCACTCAGCATCAGTTCATGTAAATCTCACCAGGATTCTCTGTATTCATCCTGCTGGTCATTTCTTACAGAACAATAATATTCCATAACATTCAAATACCACAATTTATTCAGCCATTCTCCAATTGAGGGGCATCCACTCAGTTTCCAGTTTCTGGCCACTAGCAAGAGGGCTGCCACAAACATTCTTGTACAGGTGGGTCCTTTTCTCTCCTTTATGATCTCTTTGGGATGTAAACCCCTCATTGCCTTTCTGAAGCTATTGTAGGATGGTATGGCAGAATGGGACATTCATTCACTGAATTTAGAATGTTTGAATCCCATCTCCAACAATAACACTACTTGTGTTACCAAGTTATTTAGCCTATTAAGGATCTTGATTTTCTCCATCTGTAAAATTTGGGTTGATGATTTGGTACCAATAGCCAATATTTATGTGTTATATGAAAATTAACTTTTAATATTTTTAAATAATATGAATGTTTGCCAAACACTTTTACACATATTATTTTTTCTTACAACAGCCCTGAGAGGTAGGTGTAATTAATATAATTAAGATTTTGCAAATAAGTAAACTGAGGCAAGCCAATATCAGGTGATTTGATAGATTTGATAGATGTTAGGGATAGATCTCCCTAACTTCAATGCTAGGACTCTCTCAATTAGGCTACCTAGATGCCCCTGAATTAACTCCCCAAAAGCATTGTTGTGAGGAAAGGAATTTGTGGATTTAAAATCATTCTATGGATTGAGTTGCTACCAGCGCTACAAAGTGTTCCACGTGGTTTAAAGCAACAGTTCTGAAAGTAGGTCTGGGGACTTCTTGTGGACCCTGATATCCTTTCAGGAGGGCTATGTTTGAATTTCTATTGTAATAAATACGAATATTAATTGTTATATCTCACATCAACAAAAGTGCTTGGAGAGAGACTCTCAAGAAGTTTTACAAATGTAAAGGATTGAAACCAAAAAGCACCTGGTTCCTTTCCCCTCTCTCCCATCCACCTGATTGCTTTTCCTTTTGCTGTCAGGCCTGTGTTTTGAGTTTCCCTCGTCCATCTCCGTGGTAGAACTGTGATGCAAGGAGGCATCCACACAGTTTCTGCATGATTACATGGCCAGTATCCCACGCTGGCAGTGTGATTTTCCAGGAATGGGGTGGGGGGTTAGGCTGTAAGTGAAGTCACACCAAGTGTTTCTCTGTGCAGAAGTAAGCAGTTCATTAGAAGAACCCTCAGCATGAGCCAGATTGCATAGTGGTGATGAGGGGATGAGGGGACCAGGGATGAGAGGTACTACTCCCCACCCCCATAGACAACAGCATCATACTTCCCCAGTGGGCCAATTAGGGTTTTTGTAGGTACCCAGCCCTATGAGAATCCTTTGACCCAAACTAGCCACCTGAATAAAACCTAATGTATCCCTGTTCTCATTTCCTTACCTCCCTGGAATAGTGAGATTCTAATAGCAGTATTAATTGATTGGTTAATTAATTTCAGAAACTCCATTGCCATGGGAACCCTATGCAGAATGCCAGCCTTTTTTAAAGCTGACTGGGAAAAAGCCTGCCTTTTTGCCCTGCTATCTGCAGTGCAGTTAGATCTCTCACCCCCCACCCAGAAATGAGGACAACTGTGAAGGATTTTCCCCATTATCCACCTTTTCCTTCTCCCCACCACCACCAAGAGGGGAAAAACATCAGGGTCTCTTGTCAAGGGGTCTGCTGGAAATCAAGTTACAACCGGCACGATTTGTTTCAGAGCATCTCAGCTCCCATCCATCACCTCATGGCATCATTAATAATCCACAGCATAATGACGAAGATGAATATTGTAGCAGGAAAGCAGGGGGGCAGGTCTTAGCAGAATGCTGCAGCTGGGGGAGAGTGACTTATTAGCCTGGACCCCAGGTGTAACCTTCCTCTGCAACTTAGCCAGGGCCAAGGATGATTTATCGATACAGTAAACGGATTTTTATAATTAAAATTTATTTTCAGTTTTACCTTGGTGAATATAGGCTGGGCTGGGCTAGAAGGGCCAGAAGATCCTAAGAAGAAGAAAGCAATGGAAAAGGGAGAGCAAGGGAGATTGGCAAGATGTAAGTGGTATATAATAGCATGGAGTAGATTGAGGGATGCTATATTTGGACCAGCTGAAGGCTGTTCCAGTCCTCCTTCGTTCAATGTTCTATTCATCACCTAGGTATATGCTGAATATCGAAAAATTATGGATTGAGAGCTCAAGAGGTTATAGAGTATATCAGCTGATGTCCAGATTCTCAGTTCATGAAGAAAATAGAGGAAGTTATATCACAGAGAGGAAGGCACACATGCACTTAACAAACGTCTATTAAACGCCTACTGTATACTAGTTACTATGCTCAGGGACAAAGACATTCCTCCAAAGAATGTATATTCTATCAGGATAGGGGATATCCAGGAATTAAATACAAAGTATATGCAAACTAGATGCAAAGTAGGATCAGAGGGAGGAAGGGAGGGAGGAAAAAAGGAAGAAAGAAAACAAGAGGGGGAGAGGAAAGGAAGAAAGGAAAGAAGGAAGGAAGAAGGAAAGAGGAAAGGAAGGAAGGAAGGTAGGAAAGAAAGAAGACAAGAAGGAAGGAAGAAAGAAAGAAAGAAAGGAAGGAGGGCAGGAAGGAAAGAAAGAAGACAAGAAGGAAGGAGGGAGGGAGGGAAAGAAGGAGGGAAGGAAAGAAGCAACTGAGCATTGAAGAAAGCAAGAAGAGAAGTACACTGCAGGCCTGGCAGACAGCCTATGCAGAGTTTTCAGCAGGTGTAATGTCGTGTATAGACAATAGCAAGTTGGAACATAGAGCAAATGAAAGTGAGTAATATGCAAAAAGTCAGGAAAGGTAGGTTGGAGCCAGATGGTGAAGTTCTTTAAATGCCAGACAGAGGAGCTCATATTTTATCCTAGAACAACAGGAAGAAACCGGCAGTATCTAGCAGGGCTATGCAGTTTAACCTTGGAATGGTTCAGGTTTGGAAGCAGGACAGAGAGGCGTGTGTGTCTATACTATGTGAATGGCTATAGTATTTACACTGTGTGAATGGGCTATGTTGGGACTGGCCCTTCAATCTTGGTGGCTACACTGACAATTTGCTCCCTAAAACTCTTGAAGGTTCTGGGAGACCTTGGAGCTGAAGGGTTTGAAGGAGCAAATCTTAGGAGGTCTGAAGTTAGGAAGTCACCACAGAGTCACCATAAAAGACCTCCTGGAGGAGCTGAGAGCAGCTAGTAATGCTAGGAGAGGTGCAGAGAGATTGCATTCTAATGTTGAGGAACAGTTTGGACAAATGTCTTGAGGTAGGAGACAGAAAGGCATTACCAAGGGACAGAAAAAGATCCATTTTGTCTGAAATATAGAGTGCATATGGGGGAGTCAAATAAAATCATTCTGGAAAGATAGGATGAAGCTTTATTGGGAAGGACTTTATAAGCCATACAGGAAATCCTGTATTTTATTTTAGAAGCAGTAAGTAGTCATTGAAATTTCTCTTTCTTTCTCTTCTTCAATGATGTCCCATCTCTTTCACGTCCACTGTGGTGTGGCCTATGGATAATTTATTTTGAAGCATAACTAATTTTTTTTCTCTATACTTTGAGGGAATCTTGGGGGTGTGATTTATATATAGAAAATGGCAGAAGTTACAGAGATGGATTTTTCCTAGTAATTGGAACTATCCAAAGTGGAACAGGCTGCCTCAAAAGATAGTGAGTTCACCCAAACTAAGTCTTTTAAGGAAAGGTAAATAAGCAATTATTTGGCCATGTAACGGACAACATTCTCTGCTGATCTAAAGGCACAGCATCCTCTTTAAGAGAACTCCAGCCTCTGTATCCTCCAGAGAAGTTAATCTCTTCTGCTTTGGAATTCTCCTATTCTAATTCTGTCTCTGTGTCTCTCCAGACCAACTTCCTTCCCCACCCCCACCCCCCAAAAAACCCCTCCTTATATGTATTGTCTTTCTTTCATTATTAAACTGTATTCTGCTTGAGAGCAGGGACTGTGTCTCTTTTATATTTGAATTTCCAACCATGTTCCTGGTACATAGGAAGTGCTTTTTCATTCATTCATTCATAATTCAGATGAGGATGAATGAAAAATGATCGCAGAATTAGACTTAGTATTGGAAATTACCTCATTCTGAGTGAGTACCCATTCAAAGTCTCTCTAATTCTGAGATCATTTTTCATTCATCCTCACTGATTTCTGAGAGAGAGAAGTACTAGAGAAGGAGGAATCTGACCCTCCTCACTCCCTCTCTCTCTTTTTTAGCTTTCGAGGATCTAGCCTTTAGCATATCAGAAGATGACATTCTAGGGGAATCAGAGATCCGTCTTTCTGAGACTAACAAGTTCTTTGCTGCAGCTCATGTATTGCCCTAGGACCACCAGCTATTCCTTTCCTTCCTTCTCTCCCTTCCAATTAGCCACCTGGGTTAAATGGAGCCCCAAGGGGCTGCTTGTCTGCCCTAACGAGGGATGGCACAGGATTGTTGCACCATTAGAATGAGCTCCAAAAATTTCCAAAGGTGGGCTCAGGTCAATCTGTATTCTTAGCATCGTAAGCATGTTTAATGGGGGAGAAAAACATTTTAAAATGGATTTCGTTTATGACCCATTGTCTGCCTTAAGTGGTCACATTTGTCTCTGGGATGCTGTGCCTGTCCTGTGCCCTGCAGGTGTGTTTGCCAACTCAGCAAATGCTCAACGTTCATGGGTGTTTAGAGGCCGGACCCCAGGGGCAGTGGAGCAGCCGATTCTATAGTTACCAGTGCCAGCTTCACCACCCTGGGCCATGCTTCTCCGAGCCCGCTCTGCCAGGCAAAGCCACGTCAACCGATGGATTCACAAAGCTAGCCCCAGCAAACTGCTTTGCTCTTGTATTTGGCTGAGTTCCAGCGCCTCTCCTGCCTTAGACCTACAGCCAACTTGTGATTATTCCTTTGAATACCTGCTCTAAAAAGCCAAAGAAGAAAGGGGGAGTGTAGGATTCGACTTCTTGCTCCTCGTCCTTCTCTCTCCCAAAGATCGGATGAACACAAATGCAGAATGATCACAGAATTAGAATGCATAAATAAGGCCATGAAGAAGTCTGATCCCCAAATCTCATTTTTCCTCAACGGGAGGAACTTCCTCCCCCATCTAACCTTGCGGGAAAACTGCTGGCAGCAAAGCAGCTAACCGTGAGTTTATTCTCTTGGCAGTATTCAGGTTAACAGGTAAGCAGGGAGAGTGAGGAAGAAGAGCAGCTACATAGTTCCCAAACTGGATGACCAGCCCCTTACCTAACTTTCAGTTCAGAAAGTAGAAGGAACTTGAAGGCTTGGAAACTGAAGGCAGAAATAAGATCAAGGATTCATGGTGCACATCCAGGCTAACAATGACTAAGTCCTACTGTGTAAGGACTGGTAAAAAGATAAAAATAAAACAGCCTCTATTTTCAAGTAACCTGTATCTCTTGGGATAAGACGACATGTGCATATATAAGTGCATTCAAGATCAATGCTGTAAGATCCTTTTGTATTATCTTTCCTTAGATTCTTCTGAGATATTTTTAGCACATTCAGAGACATTATTGAAGTGTTTGGAAACTGCTTAAGTTCTTGATGCAGGAAAAGTAAACTAGTGCTGTGAAGTATGTTAGTGGATAAAGAACCAGCTTTGAAGTCAGGAAGTTCTGGCTATCTATGATCTGGGAGACCTTATCTGAGGGGCAATCCTCTAAAATGCTAAGCTGTAGTGAAGGCCCCACACTGCATCAGTGGAGGAAGTTGCCATAGCTGGGAGTCATCCATAATAATGGAATAAGAAATCTAAACATCAATTAATCAACAAGCATTTATTAAGTGTCGACTGTATGTCAGGAACTGTGTTGAGCCCTGGGGACAGGAATCTCTGCTCTCAAAGGGCTTACGTTCTAGGAAAAGTGTGTATACTTTTATAAGTATATATAGAGTAAATATATACATATATTCATAGGTATTTAAGGGAGGAGGGTCAGGAAAAGCTTTGTGTGGAAAGTG
Organism: Sminthopsis crassicaudata; assembly: GCF_048593235.1. Classification (NCBI taxonomy): domain Eukaryota; kingdom Metazoa; phylum Chordata; class Mammalia; order Dasyuromorphia; family Dasyuridae; genus Sminthopsis; species Sminthopsis crassicaudata. The sequence goes on from NC_133621.1 coordinate 110,845,978, forward strand.
CCATAACATGGGGAGATATGTCAGGTGACAATCGGAAGGAAGGACATTCCACAAATGGAGGATAGCCAGCACAGAGGTACAAAAATAAGAGGGGTGTGTGTGTGTGTGTGTGTGTGTGTGTGTGTGTGTGTGTGTGTGTAACTCAAAGAAAGCCAGATTGTATGGACCTTGAAATGAGAGAAAAGATATAATAAGATGGTAAGATGGATTGGAGTCAAAGTATAAAGAAGGGCTTTAAAGTGAAATGGAAGTGTGTATGTTTTACCTTGGAGCCAGTTGGGATTGTAGATATATAAGTATTATACAAACATATGTATGTGTTTATATATATATAAACACATACATATGTTTATATATAGGTATGTGTATATATATATATGTATGCATGTATGTGTGTGTGTGTGTGTGTGTATATATATATATATATATATATATATATATATATATATATATATATATATATATATATATATATATATATATATATATATATATGTGTATGAATGACATCTTGGACATTGTAAAGGAAGAGCAGATAAAAGAAAGTTTGCTAAAGTCACAGCTGAGATTTAAGGTGACCTTCTCATAGGGCCACTTCTACCCCCAAGCATTTTGTATATTTCTCACAGATATAATTGTATTCTGGCACATCTGTATTGGGTATTATTTCTTGCTATTATAGGGACCATTCATAATGGGAACCTTCAGGGGAGTCACTTCAAACCCTTGAGGAGCTATTCAATTCCCCTGATATACTCCCTGATACATTACAATGACATTTTCCCTGAGAATGGGGGCAAAACAACCTGAAACAGGCGGTCCTGGCCCGACTGGAAATTATTTTTGACCCCTGCTCCTCCCGGATCTAAATTTAGCCCTTACCATTTGCTCCTCATTTGAGAAAGGGGAAATCTTTTCTGAGCCCTGGTCTGGCATAGATCAGGTTGCCCAGCTGAACGTAAAATAAAATGGATGAGTTACAGCACTCTCAGACCCCAGAAAATGAGTTTCCTAATGGAAACCAACTGACCCCCAAGTGCCAGTGCAAGGAAGCTTGGCTCTGTTTTCTAGCTCTTTGGCAGAAGGGAACCCTGAGTTCGGCCTTCCCTGCCCCAGTATTCTTCAGAGGCTGTCCTTTCCAGCTCAGCCCTGCCTCTAGAGTGCTTAGGGTTACACAGTTAACCCCGTCTTCACCTGGGAGCTTCCTTCCAGACATGCTCGCTCAGAAGTTCATTCTGGCTTTTCTCTCTCTCTCTCTCTCTTTCTCTCTCTCTCTCTCTCTCTCTCTCTCTCTCTCTCTCTCTCTCTCTCTCTCTCTGGAAGTAATTTTTGACCCCAAATTTGATCTCCTAAACTTTAGTTACTCCCTCAAGCCAGCTGTTGTTCACTGTAATGACCATGAAAGCATCATGTCATCATTGGGGACATTATAACTTAGCACATACTCTATTTCTTTCAAGATGTTCCAATCATCTTTCAGGCTGAAATGATCTTTCCTTCTCCTCTTCCTTAAAGAAAAAAGTTCCTGTGAGCTGGAAAGGGGACAGAACAACACCGAGATGGAGAGGTCCTGGGAAGATGAATTGCACAAAATTGAGAAATTGGGATAGAATAGGACATTGTTCTTGTGTCTTGGTTCCCCTTCTTGGACCTTATTCTCTAGGGCTCGGGAGCCTGATGTCACCTCATCTGAACCCCTGACTCTGCCACATTCCACCCAGGAATGACCAGCCGTAACTCTCCTGAGTTTTAGGGAGTTGGAGCCCGGCTCTGAAGTCAGGAAGGGGCCCACGGGGAGTATGAAGGTCGCTACCGCCTCGGAGGGTCTCTGCCATCCTCCCTACCCTTCTCCATCACGAGCACCCGACCTTCCTCAGAGTGAGCCGGTGCTGACAGAACCTAGAAAAACTGGTGTAGGGGGGAGGGGATTGTGTCTTTTTATTCAGGGCTCTGTGGTTTTTCCCAGAGTCAAATTCCCCAACCAATTATCTTGGAAGGAAGAGACTTGTCTGGTATCCAAAGGCCGTGCATAACTCAGAAACAGGCAGACGAGGGAAAAATGTGGATTTGTCTGCACCTATGGGCTGTACGTGTACATATATATTGTATTGCACACACAAAAGCTATTCATGTATATGTTCATGCCTGTGTATGTAATATGTACACTACAGGCTATGTATAGTTCTGTCCACACACGTGTGCACATATATGTATTAAAGACATGTGTGTGGATTTCCTTGTGTAGAAACATATATATGAAATATATGCATGTACTCATGTGTGTATATAACTTATCTATCAATAGGCATACAACCCACATGTGCATGCATACATGCACACATGTATGTAAATTGTGTGTTTGTGTGCATGCAATGCTTTACAGATAGTGTATATGTACATTCATCCACATATAATGTGGGTATGTGCTTCTATATGAATACTTATATATATAATTGTATACTACATACATGTGTATATGCATGAGTATAAAGTATGTGTTTGCATATATATATATATATACATTATGCATGTTCATAAGCAATAAATAATTTATGCACATATCTGTACACATAATATAGGTCTATACTTAATTAAGTGTATATATGTGTGTGCGTGTATGCATGTATACAAACACAATCTCATGTACACTTATGCATGAGGCTACAAACAAACATACATGTGAATGAATACAGTGCACATATGTAATTATATACATACATGTATATGCACATGCACACAAACACCTGTATTGCGCATGTATATATAAACACACATGCATACACATATGTATGTGTGTATAGACGCACAGACACACACATGCATTCCCGTACACCCACGCTGGTATGTACAAGGTGGACGTTGGGGTCGCCCATTCGGACTTTGGGGCAGAGCCACTTCTGGATCAGACGTCTGGGTGGATCAGGGAATGGTGGAAGGCACAGGCTGCTCTCAGCAGAAATGGGAAAGCCCTGGGACTGGGGAAGGGGCAGGATCGGGGGCTGGGGCAAAGGCAGAGAGGATTCCCCCTGATGAAGGTTTGAGCCCGGCCCGGCACTCTGTTTGCCAAGGCTGTGCCAGCGTGCCAGAGGGTCTCAGCATATGCCATGGGACCAGCTTAGCTCATTTGCCGTGGCCCGGATCTGGATGTCACAGTGCCAAGTCCCTCTCCTCTCCCCCTGACTCCTCTCTTGGCTCTGGGAACAAAGACCACTGTTGAAAAGGCCAGGCTTGGGCACCCCCACCCCTAGGCCGGCCGGCGGGTCTCCCGATCCCCGCTCACACCGGCCATGGGCTTTGTCAGGGACAGCAGGGCGATGGCTGGTGGAAATGGGAGCTCCCCTTTGATCCACGACTTGAAAAGCCTTGCTCCCAGCCTCTGGGGCCCGGGGATGTGTTTTCAAGGAGGGAGGCAGGTGTCCCGTCCCCTTCTCACTGACATTCTCCAGATGCTCCGTAGCCACCTTTAGTCCTCCAAGCAAGACAGATCAGAAGGGGCATTTTGACAGAGCAGATGCCCAGGGAGCTCTGATTTTGGATTCAGGATTCTGAATCCTGGCTTTTGGCACGAGCACTACACCCAGAGAGGCCCATAGGTCTAGAAATGGAGGGGAGCCTTAGTCCCAAACTCTCTTCTTACAGGTGAGAACGCTAAGGCCCAGGGAGGTGTGACCCAGGTTCAAGTTCACTCGGCAGGGAGACACCTCTCCCTATGTGACCTTGGACAAGCCACAGCCTCTCTAGATGCATTTTTTCACTTGTATCCCCAAGCACTGGCAGGTTTAGATTTGTGCATGTTTATATTGGTGCATATTTCCTTATAGAGCATTTCCATATAAAGGTAGATTATAGAGATAGAAAGTAGGGAAGAAGGGCTGTGCTAAGCACTTTACAAATGTTGTTTCCCTCGACCCTCACAACAACCCCGGAAAATAGGTGCTGTTAGTATTCCTACTTTATAGTTGAGGAAACTGAGGTAGGCAGAGGTTTAAATGAGGCTCTTATTGCCAGTAAGAGTTTGGGGCTCAAATTTAACTCAGATCTCGCAATCTTCATAACTAGCACTCAATGTGTTAATTAGTTAATGTGCCAATAATTAACTCATTATTATTGTTAATTCAATCTGCCATTATTATTATTAATTGACTCACCCATTTCTGCTCATTGGTTTTCCCTAGTTCGGCCATCCTTGGCCACGCAGGCTAAGTTGAATCCCCTTACACGCTGTTCCCTTCAGTCAGCACGTGTCCAGCATCATTTTTAGGTCAGAAGGGGATGTGGCTGCCATTTTTTCTTCTTTATCAATAAGGTCCTCTCTTGTTCAGATCTGTGGCTTCATCAATTCTAGGAATTCATAGTGTACCAAAAACTCTCCTGTGTTGCATATCAACTAATTGAGTCTTAAGAGAGTTCCCTGGATCACTAAGATACTAAACGACTTATCCATGCTCACACAGTGTGTATCAAAGGCAGAAAATGAACCTTTCTTTCTCTATTTACTGGGATGCACAACCTCTTCTTTAATGGAAAAGCAGGAAAAAGTGTGGCTTAAATCAGGACAAGCTTCCTGACTTTCTTTTGCAGAGGTCTGTTAAAAATGAGACCAGAGACACTGGCTCTGGAGTCAAGAAAACCTCAATTCAAATCTGGCCATAGATAATTACATAACTATATGACCAAGTTACTTAACCCTAAAAAAATTAATTATGATAAAACTTTTATTTATGACATTTGCTAATAACACAACACAATATAGCATAACACAACATTTCCCCTGTGTGGGAGAACTCCCAGCATAGAAAATCCCTCCTCTAGTTGCAGAATCTGCAAATAATAGTCTTAGAGAGCTTCTTGTCCAGAGTTGGTATGTATCAGAGGCAGGACTATTCCCCAATCTTCCAGACCCAGAAGTCATCTTTCTGTCCATTACACGCACTGCTAGGACATGACATGATATGGCAGACACAATATGGCAAAGGGCTGAAAGTCGTTTATAAGATATAATCTCATCTATCCTAATTCAGCATAGCCCAGGGAGGTCAGGAAGCAACAAAACTATTAAATCCATTCTATGGATATGAAGACTAAGGTAAGGGTTTTTGCTTCTGTAGTAAGCGGAAGAATATAGCTTAGTGTTGCTACAAAAAATAAAGAACGAGCTGATTTTAGAAAGGCCTGAAAAGATTTGCATGAACTGATGCTGAGCAAACTAGCAGAACCAGGAATACATGCTACCCCAAGAATGTGTAATAATCAACTAGGAAAGACTTTGCTCTTCTCAGTGGTTCAGTGATCCAGAGAAATCCCAATAGGTTTTGGACAGAAAATGCCATCTGCATCCCCAAAAAGATCTAAGGAGACTGAAAGTAAATCAGCACATGACTATGTTCACTTCTTTTTTTCTGTTTTTTTATCTCCTCTGGTTTTTCCCTTTTGCTCTGATTTTTCTCTCCCAATATGATTCATAAAACAATGTGTATTAAAATAAATAAAAGTACTACAATAAAAAATCAGTAGGTGCTAAAAATCATAGTAATGCTAAACTTCAGGGCAGTACAATTTTTATTAGATCCCAGATTTGGGTATAAGTAGATCCATTGGGAGCCCAAAAGAGGGAACTTTTATTTTGGCGTTTGGAATGTACAAGGACTGAACAAGGTCCATATAAAGTCCCTTCATTCACTTGAGATGATGTTATTTTGGAATGGCTTTTAGCTCAGAAATATTAGGAGGGCTACCAGGTAAAAACCAACTGTGTTCTGTATTAAGGTAGCTAGGCAGGATAATGGATAGAGCTTCAGCCCTGAAGTGGGGAACATTCATGTTTTTAAATTCAAACCCAACCTCAGAGAATCACTAACTGTGCCACCCTGGACAAGTCACTTAACCCTGCTTGCCTCAGTTTCATCATCTGTAAAATGAGCTGGTGAAGGAAATGATATAACCACTCTAATGCTTTTGCCAAAAAAAACCCAAATGGGGTCATGGAAAGTTAGACAAAGACTGAAATGACTCAAAACAAGAAGTATTAAGGTCTGCAACAAATACATGCCTATTTTGTTTTTCTTCTCAGGTTTTTTCTTTCTAGTTCCAATTTTTCTTGTGCAGCAAGATAATTGTATAAATATGTATACATATATTAGATCTGACATATATTTTAACATATTTAACATGTGTTGGATTACCTGCCATCTAGGGAAGGGGGTGGAGGGAAGGAGGGAAAAATTTGGAACAGAAGGTTTTGTAAGGGTCAGTGTTGAAAAATTACCCATGCATATGTTTTTTAAATAAAAAGCCTTAATAAAAAAATGAAAATCAATTAATTGATTAATTTAAAAAACCCAAATACATGCACATTACATAAGGCTCAATCTAATACAGGGAGGATGAGCTAGACCTTAAGATATATTTTTTTAATTTTTACAACATACACAGGAACACTGTGAAACTGGAAAGTGGAAAGAGGTTGAATCCACAGAAGGAGACAAAGGTAGAGGAAAGGACCATGGCTGGCTGAGCACCAATTTCCATTCCTAAATCCATTTACTTCAGTGGGGCTGTGGGTCACTGGCAAGATCAAAGTTTCAGTTTTTCGGTCTGCGCAATGGGCTAATATATCTTGAAGGAATATGGCAATAAAAATGAGTGCATCTGCAAGACAGGTTCTACATGCAAGGAAAGGAGGATTTCTGAGGACCCTGGAGAAAATCAGCAAGAGCTCCTTGCCCAGCATCCGAGCTGTACTGTAGTTTGCCTAATGAGGAGGAACATATGTTGATAATTCCGGCTTTGACGCTTACTCTTTGGCTGTCCGAGTTCCCAGAGTAAACTGGCTTCCTATTAGGCATTTATACTTAGTAATAGCAGCAAATTGCAGCACTCTGCAGCATCTGTTACTTTCCATTTGCAAAGTCTTCTGTGTTCTGTAGTCCATTTTTATTAGTAATATTTTGTGGCCAGCCGAGTAATATGGCATTTGTCTCCTTTCTCTCCAGATGAGCCAAATAAGGAATAGAAAGAGGGAGCGACCTCCTTAACATTGAGTAGATTCTGTGCAGGGTTAGAACTTGGGCTCTCTGCATCTCTAGTCTGTCTCCTTAGCTCCTTGAGCCATGTTGCATCAGAGGCTCCCTGTCAGAATAGCATCTTTTTAAAATGAAAGTTTTTTTTATTTTCAAAACACATGCATGGATAATTTTTCAACACTGACCCTTACAAAACCTATGTTCCAAATTTCCTCCCCTTCCCCCCATCCCCCCCCTAGATGGCAAGTAATCCAATGTATGTTAAACATGTTAAAATATATATTAAATTCAATATAGGTATACATATGTGTACAATTATCTTGCTGCACAAGAAAAATCAGATCAAAAAGGAAAAAATGAGAAAAAAATAAAATGCAATGAAAAAAACAATAAAAAGAGTGAAAATGCTATGTTGTAGTCCACATCTGATTAGCATCTTAATAACAGCCAGCATTTATTTAGCACTTAAAGGCTTGCCTTTCTTTACCTCTCACTATCCCATGTGAGCCTCATAGCAAGCCTCTGGTCTCTCAATTCCCAGCTTGGTGATCTCGTGGATAGAACACTGGATCTGGAGTAAGGAAGAATTAAGTTCTAGTCCACCTTCAGACAGATATTAGCTGTGGGATCCTGGGCAAGTCATTTAATTCAGAGTTCTCAATATTTAAATGAGGATAACAATAGCATCTATCTCTTAGTTGTTGTCAGGATATGATATTTGTAAAACGATGATAAAATATGATATTTATAGGATAAAATATGATATTTCTAAAGTGTGCTGCAAACCTAAAAGTGCGATATAAATGTGAGCTATTGCTACTTTACAATGAAGAAAATGAGATTATATTTATTTTACAGTTGAGGAAACTGAGAGTTTATTTATTTTACGGAAGAGGAAACTGAGGAAAGTTAAATGACTTGTCTGGGTTGCAGGGAGAGGGTCTGAGGTAGGATATACACTCCAAGTCTTGCTGAGTGCTACTCTAGGGCTCCTTCTGCTAGGGGCCAGCGCCCTTGTCATCTATCACATCCCAGGGTCCTGGAAACATTCCCCCAGAACCAGGTGAGGGAGGTGAGGGCAAGGCTGCTGAGCCCAGGCTTTCCTTGACTCCATCAGCAACCTCCATTTCTGGACTCAGCCTCTGTTCTATCCACCCGATGGCCCAAACCCAAGCGCTGGGGAGAGAACAAGAGGAAACGCAAAATCCCAGAAGTGGAAGATTCCTAATGATCTCTTATTGCCGACGTACGGATGAAATCATTTACTGACACTTGGGCAACCAAGAAGTCAGCACAATGGTTCCTGTGGGGCAGTCATGCTCCATCTCAGGCAGCCAAGTCTGCAGAATTGTATTCTCATTTCAGAAAACATCTCTATGTATTTTTCTAGGGGCTAAATCTCCCAGTGGGCATAAGGCCCATTGTTATATGTATAGAATGGAGAGATCATTTCCAGCAGGGACATGGAAAGAGTTATGTTTTAATTGTAAGCCTAAGTCCATATGTATAATTTCCTAATGAATGGCTCCATCTACACCCATTGGAAAAGGATAGCTTAAGATTTTGGTATCTGAGCAAAACAAACAAAGCAGCCGGACTAAACTGCCCCCTCGCCCCTATTTTTAAATCCCTGATATTCCCCCACCTATGATTCTGAATCTTTCCACCCCTGTGGAGACTCCACTGCAATCCTTAAGCATGCTTGGGCGATTTCTGACTCTATTGCCCTCTGTTCGAATTGGGCCATTTCTGAGGCTGTTCCCGCCCCCCCCCCCCCCCATTCAATCAAAGGTACTCCCTACTTCTAGGAAATCGCTCCTAAAATGAATGTCTTTTGGCTGCCTAGTGTGACCTGAAATAAGTCTGAGAACCTGATGGAACAGCTGCCAGCCTGGGAATTCAAGAGCTGCCAGGGAGCCAGTTCCAAGCCCACTGCCCGGCAGCGAAGGGCTCTGCATGGCTCTCACTTGGCAACAAGCCATTTGATGGAGCTTGAGGTTTACAACCAGCTAGGATCGAGCTTGGAATAAGCAGACAGAAGTGCATCGAAGGAATGCTCTGGAGAAGCTTAGCAGGCTAGTCTGCCCATTGAAGTTCTGGGGTCTTATTTCATTATAGAATTTGCATGGGAACAGTGGTGTGCCGGAGCCATGCTGGATAAATTTTCAGTGTGAATATTTGCATCTCAGAAATCAGCAAATGGTACAAATCGGGGCTTGCTTTATTGCCTTATTGATTGTTTAGACTAAGAAAGTGATGGAGAAAATGTTAATGCTAATTAAACTTAAAAGTGTTTTGTACATACATTTTTTTTTCTTGGAAAGCTAGTCGTTAAACATTTGTTAGTGTATCCTGCCAGGGAGTCTCCAATTTCTCTCCCTTTCCCTAGTATCACACACACACACATGCACACATGTATACATACACACACACTTGCAATGGATCTCTGGGAATTGTGCTACAATCCCTCCAGCTAAAATCAGGTGAGAAGGCTGAGGACAGAAATGTCTTTTTTCCTGCTTTGGGGGATGGAAGAGAGAATCTTGATGGGGAGAAGCCCATTATAGTTGCCACCCAGCTTGGCAGTGTCCCCACCAGCTTCTTGGAATTTCTTGAAGGATCTTCTTCCTTTTTATTTTCATCTTGACAATTTTGAGGGAAATTGGATACTTAAGAAGCCTTTTGGACATTTAAATTAACTCCCATCATCAGATTCTATGCATCCACTGTAGCATTAGCATCCAATTATGAGAGTAGAGATGGAGTAATAATTCACATTTCGACCAGAATGTCAAATGCTTAAACAAATTAGACACACACACATAGATTGTACACTATATCTATAAAACTCTACTGAATGCAATCAGCAGACCAGCGGGTATCTTCTGAGATGCTGACAGCCACAGATAGAGCAGGACTTTTTTCCAGCTCTCAGAGAGAAGTATCTCTGGAACTCTGGAAAAATACCATTGAAGTCTAGCGTATGTGACCCCAGATACTTCTTCAGCTAATGCCCTTATTTAGTTGTAATTCAACATGTTCCTGGTTGGATGGAATTTCAGGGACCACCCAATCTCATACCCAATTTTACCTATGAATAAACTCAGACCCCGGGGAGCTTAGTAACTTGGACAACCAAAAAATCAGCACAGTGACTCTTGTGGGGCAGCCATGCTCCGCCTCAGACAGCCAATCCGCAGAATTGTATCTCATTTCAGAAAACATCTCCATCTATCTTTCTAAGGGCTAAATCTCCCAGTGGGCATAAATGTGTATAGAAGGGAGAGATCATTTCCAGCAGGGACACAGAATAAGTTATGGTTTATTGTAAATCTAAGTCCGTCGTGTATAATTTCCTAATGAATGGATCTCTCTCTCTATTGTAGAATAGCTTAAGATTTTGGTGCCACAAAGATAACAAGAATCTGAAGCAGGATTTGAACTCAGGCCATATGACTTCAGAGTGTTAACGTAGTGAATAGCATAAATTCAGATATTTGAATCACAAAATTTCAGCCTTTGAAAAAAAGCTTAGAGAAAACCTCACATCTCCATAGTTCTTAAAGTTGGAGAAGCATTTTACTCTCTAAGGTAGATAGTATAAGCGTTTGGAATCTTATGTGTTTGTACATATATGCATATACATATATACATATATACACACCATATACATATATACATATATGCACATATGTGTGTATATATAAAATATATGTGTATATGTAAATATTATATGTGTGTGTATATACATATATATATATATATATATATATATATATGTATATACACACATACACACACATACATACAAAGGAGAAAACTGAGCCTGAGTAGTGGTGACATGTCAGACCTAGTAGAGTCATTCAGGCCTTTGGATTCTCTCCAGGCCGTCTCATTTTAGAAATGAGGAAAATACAGGTTATTACTAGATGGAGGTTGCGGTGCTCCTTAGTGATAAAGGGAACATGAATTCTTGGCCGGGGCGGAGGGATCCTGCTTTCCCCTACAATAATCTGTTTCTTACTCTGAGCTGGTCGCTCCCGTCCCTTCTGTACCTCTCCAATCCTGCATCCTGAGCAGCAGCCAGTTCTGTTTCAAAGGAACTAGCTTAGCTACCTGATACAAGCACATGCAAGAGATCAGCCTATAAAGCCATCCTTAGTATTGGAAAAGTGACTCAGAATGTATATCCAACTGATAGAGTGCCAGTAGAATCACCTTTGTCTCCAAAATGGCCTTTAGTCAAGTTCAGCAAATAACCAAGCATGCGCGTACAAGGGTCCGAGTCTGGAGTCAGGAAGTCGCATCTTCATGAGTTGTAATTCCGCCTCAGACACTTACTGGCTGTGTGATCCGGGCAAGTCACTTAACTGTGCTTCCCTCAGTTTCCTCCTCTGTAAAGTCATCTGGAGAAGGAAATATAAAATGTCACCATCAAGAAAACCCCAAATGGGATCACAAATAGTGGAGAATGATTGAAATAACTGAACCACAATTTAGCTGAATCCAGTGCTAACCATTGAGTGAACATGTCTTCCATTGGTAATAGTTTTTTCCTATGTATAGACTATGAATTCAGCGTGTGGTTTGGGGAAAGGACACTGACTTTAAAGCCAAAGAACCAAGTGTTTAAATCTGTGACCTTGGGCTGATGCCTTATGGCCGTGATCCTCAGTTTCCTCATCTGTAAAATGGAGAAATGGGCTAAGTGAATCCCACTGTCCCTTAAGCTTTCAATCCCAGGCTGCTGAGTTGGGAGAATTAATGATCAGTAACTGGAGGACAGCTGTGGCCGTAGTGAGGGCAGACTCTGGCCACGGTACCATCTGATTTGTTTTATAAATTGATACCCTGCTTCTTCCAATGCTCTGAATTCCCTCACTTGACTAATTAGCAGGCCTGGCACTCTGGCTTAAGAATTCAAAGAGTGTGGGGGAGGCTTTAATTAATTGTGTGGCTTTGCATCCATAGTGGCTCCTGGAACGGGATCCTGAGGAGATGGGGGATGGGAGTGGGCCGCACTGGGGATAGAATCAAGGCACGGATATTTGCGCAAGGGGAGTCCATTTCCCGGGTGATTTGGGGAAGGGGGTTAGAACGCTTCTAGTGCCCTCCAGTGGTCCTCCCAGACCATCAGCAATAAAGCCAGGAGAGATGGAGGTCCTTAGAAAAGACTGGCCCCCAGTGTCAGGAGAGGCTTTTCTGAGCCCACTGTTTACAAAAAAGCTAATTAAAGCAGCAGGCAAACTTCTCATTCTTCACAGGATTAGTGATGGGATGGGAGAGGTAAGGGAAAGAGCTTCTGTGGAATGGGTGGGGGCATGTGAAAGTCAGCTCCGGGAGGGGCAGGCTAGGGGGTATGAAGACTGCTAAACAGGCCGGGAGATTTCTGTGAGCCTGGTTTCAAGCCCCTTCCTTTCAAGACTCCTTGGTGCTCACGTGTAGGCAGCTGACTCAAACACTAATAATGTCCTCAGAGCCTTTGTCCCTAAGTACAATTTTGGCCATCCTGGGCAAGCGCCAACCCCTGTTTGCCTCAGTTTCCCCATCTGTAAAATAGAGATAAAAATAGCACTTACCTCCTAGGGTTGTTAGGAGGATCAAGTAAAACAATGTTTGTAAAGAAGTTATCATAATGTCTGGCACACAGTAGGTACATAACAAATATATATGTGTGTGTGTGTGTGTGTGTGTGTGTGTGTGTGTGTGTGTGTGTATAAAACCTCCCTTCCTTGTACTTGGTTTTCTTTGCTATATTATATATTTTATGTTATACAGTTAAAAACATTATTCTAAAAAACATTTAAAGGCCTCAGCAAAGGGATTCATGATACACACAAAAAGCTTACAAACCTTTGAATTAAAGTGATTGATAGATGAGAGAGGACCTAAGATGAAAACTAAAAGGAATTTAGATTGGTTAATCTGAAAGGAGAATGAAGACATGGGCTGAAAGGGAAATTATCATGAAGTCAAATCCTGCCACATTGTAGAGCCCCATTGAAGGGAAATAACGTTCTGAGATGATGGCAGTAATGAGCCACAGAAAACAAGATCTGAACCCAGATCCCGTGACTCCAGTTCCAATATTCTTTCTGCTGCCTCATTGCTTTGTGCCTTTTGAAGAAGAAAGGGAATAAACAGTTACATAGAGCCATGATGTGCAGGATGCTTTAGAAATAGTATTTCATTTGATCTTCACAATAACTCTGAGAGGAAGTTGCAGTTATTACCCTCATTTTACAGTTGAGTAAACTAAGGCAAATGGAAGTTTAGTGACTTATCGAGGATCGCATAGCTAGGAGTGGCCAAAGATAGATTTGAACTTCCTGACTCCAGACCGAGTACTCTATCCACTAAGCTGCCTTTATAGATATTTGCTGTATTTTTTTTTTTTTTTTGAATAAGGGAAGTGCTGGGCAATTGTTATTCCTGTTCACAGAGGATAAGACAAGGAAACAGGCTTTCATTAACTGTGAAAAATATTGGGTTAAACATAAGAAAGAAGAAATTGATCATCGGGATGATGGAAAAAAAAAAAAAACACCACAACTGGAATTGGTGATCAAAGAGAAGAAAAAGAGAAGGGAATTCTTGAAGAAATCACTTCCGAGGGCAAGAATGATACCAAAGATGAGGCTAAGATTATGGGAGAGCAGGAGCCCCAGTCAGAGGAGGGGGAAGAGGAAGTGAGTGATTTAGAAGTAGACAACAGCTCCAGAAATAGGCTACGCAAAGGTGATATTGGTCCTGGGACTGATAAACTTGGGAGTGTGTTCTAAGAACTTTGAAGGCTGCTTGACTGCTCCAACTTGCCTTTCAATGGCCTGTAAGGAAGAATATGAAAAAGCCAATATAATAAATAGCATCACTGGTTATATGCGACAGTGGAGATGTGGAGAGCATTAGGCGGTGGAGGCCATTGGTACTGAGCACTAATCACAGGATATATTCAGGGATCTTAACACAAAGGCTGGTGAGAACAGCAGATGGGATAATACACAAGGGGCAACACTGCATCATTAGGGAATGGAAAAGAGAAAAATTATTTGATAAACTGAAGAAGAATCACAGAATGCAATAGAGGAGGAGGTTGGGAAGGATATTTAATGAGGCAAGATGAAGAAAAGGCTTTTTACATGTTTACCATCTTCCGAAAGGGAGATAATGGATTGGAGGTACGAAATGACCCACACTTATAGACACAACCAATATGTGAGCTTCTTTTTCTTGACTATGTTTAAATTCATTGCTAGGGAAGGCTTATTTCTAAGGAGAAAAGGAAAGCAATTGACGATAGTGATAGTAATTCCAAAAAGAAAAAAAGGAAAGAAAGAAAAGAAAACCTTTAAAAATTCATGGAAGAAAGAAAAAGGAGGTTCAGAAGGTGATACAGAGAAGCAGATTGGTGCTGGTTGATTGTATTCAATTTAATTCGATTCGATTTTTTTTCTTTAATGTACAAATTGAAGATGGTAAAAATTGACTTTTTAATACGGGAATTACAGGTTGAGAACTGAGGGGCATTGTGGGATTCGTAGTTCCTAGAGATGTGCGTTCTCTCATAGCAATGAAAGCAATTTGGACTTGTGTGGGTCTCTGAGCCATTAGGGAGCACTTTGCTTTATCCAAAATTTTTAAGAAGATATGGACACAGCCTTGGAGATAGTAGACTGAAAGAAAGGAGCAGAGACTGCTAGATCTGAGGGACCAGCTACCATGGGAAGACTCTTCTGTCTCACCCAGGATTTAATGAGATAATATCAAAAGAATCATAGAGACAACAGGTAGAAAGGGAACCTAAAAAACACAGTTGACCTATTGCTATAGCAGAGATGGAAAAGATGGAAGTGTACCATTGGGCTCTGCAAGCATCTCACAACAGAAGGCTGACTGAAGCTGTCAGTTTTACTTACCTCCTCAAGGATTAGGGGAAGATCTCACAAAGGATCAGCTCCTTCTTTAACTGCCTCTCCTTTGCTTATCCATTTACAGACACTGTGACATACTCTGCTTGCTTATTCTTCCTAAATGTTTTCTGAATCCCAATTTTGCCTCCGACATTAAGAGGCCAGGGAATATCTAGAAATAAACAAAACTTTAAAATAGGGCAAAGAATAAAACCTTGCTCTGAATGTTAGGAATTTTCTTCACTGAGGTTCTGAACTCTTGTGATTGCACTGAGAATTTCATCCCATCTGAGGCTCCAAAAACTGCAGAGAATGAGATCATGTAGATCTTAGGCCATTATATTGCATCTAGGCTAAATGTGAGCTAGCTGTTGTAACGCAGTATGGTTAATTATATCTCCAAATTAAGTAAAAAAGGAAAAGGCAAGACCTCAATGATTCATCAAAACCTCTCCTCCTCTTCCAGAAAGAAGAAAGTGGAAAGGAATATAGCCTTCTTCAGCAGAATTACAAATTGAGTGTCATCACCTAAGACATCTCTTGTGCTGCAAAAATGCAAAAATTAATTGTTTTGTTTCATTTTAAACATAATTTCTTGCATTATTGCTCATGGTTAAAAGCCTTCTATTTCATTAAATATCTATTTTCCCCTGAAAGATTATACTCAATTTTGATGAGTAGGTATTCTCAGTTATCACCCTACCTCCTCTGTCTTCTGAAATATAATATTCTAAGCCCTTTGCTCCAAAACATGGAAGCTGCTGAATCCTGTGTGATCCTAACTGTGATTTTATAATGTTGAATATTTTCTCCTTCGCACGGGAGCTCTGGAATTGGGCTATAATTTTCTTGGAAGATTTTGCTTTGAGATTTCTTTTGGAAGATGACCAGTAACTCTTTCAATTTCTATTTTGTCTTCTGAATCTAAGATATAAGGGCAGTTTTCTCTTGACAATTTCTTGAAATATGATGTCTATGTTCATTTTTGATCATTGATTTCAGGTAGTTCAATAATTCTTAAGATATGTCTCCTCAATTTACTTTCCAGATCAGTTGTTTTCCTATGAAGTACTTCACATTTTCTTCTTTTCTGAAAATCCTTTTGACTCTCTTTTATTGTTTCTTTATGTGTTATATGAGTCATTAGCTTCCAAATTCTGCTTGTTAAGGAATTATTCTATTCAGTGAGCCTTTGTAGCTCTTTTTCCATTTGGCCAATATGCATTCTAAGGAGTTCTTTTCTTCAGTGAATTGTTTGTGCCTATTTTACTATCAGGATAATTCTGTTTAAAAATTTATTTTTTCCAGCATTTTTGTACCTCTTTTATCAAGTTATTCAAAAATTTTCTTGCATCACTTATTTTCTTTTCCATTTTTTCCTTTATTACTCATCTTTCTTTAACTCTTTTAGGAATTCTTGTTAAGTTTGCAGCCAATTATCATTTTTCTTTGAGGTTTTGACTCTGAGTTTTCACATTATCTTCTTCTGAGCTTGTGTCTTGGTCTTCTCTACCACAATATAAGTTTTTTATTGTCAAATTCTTTATTGTTGTTGTTGTTATATACTTATTTTTCCAGCCTATGTTTTGTCTTTGAAAGTTAAGTTAAAGTTGTGCTTTGCTTTCCTCATGGTGGGAAAGCACTTCCCCAGGCTTCAAGCCTTTTTGAGCTTCTGTTTTCAGACATTTTCAAGTTTTTGGAACTTCCAAGGTGGTGTGATCTAGGGAGAACCGTGGTCACTGCTCGCCTAGTCTTTGGTATGATCTTTCCCCAGGAAGGACCCTGCAGCCTCAAATTCTAGCACTTTTCTCTTTCTTAGAACTTTGAGCAGGCCCCTGCTCCCTTATGACTGACCACAAACCCTCTTCATCATGGAACTGTGACCCAGACCTGCATGTGAGCAAGAAAGTTGCCAGTCAGCAGCAGCTATACCCAAGGCCAACAAAGGGTCCCTGACATACCTTTCTGATCAACTATTCAACCCATTTACTGTTTTTGGGCTGAGAACTCCCGAAATTGCTACTGCTGCTGTCATGGCTGCCTCCAAAGCACCTTCTGAGTTGTCTAAGGCTGCAAAATTGTGCCTCTGACATTTTTGTCTCCCCAAATTTTAGGTGAGGTGTTATTGTAAAGTTGTTCAGATAGGAATGTTGGGAAAGTTTGACAGGTTGCTGCTTCTAATCTGCCCTCCTGACTCTCCCTACCCACATTGCCCTCTGGTGTAGGCACAAAAGTCTGTCTGCCTTCTCTAGTTGTTCTTGAGACTTGAAATTATGAAAGCTTGACTGCTAGAATTCCTCAAATATTTATTTTTAATAGCATTGTAGACATCTTATTCTGATCCATGCCTTTTTTATAATAGACTCAATCTGCTCATAACTGACTGATACTAATATTATAGTTTTTAATTTCCATTGTTGGAATTGATCAAATTGTTTGATCAGTTAAGGTATTGTTCCTCGGTGACTAGATAAATATAGGCATTGTGAAAATATGATTGTGGTAATTGAAAAATATTTTCATTTATGATACCGTAAAGAAAAATAAATTTGAACACTGTAAGAACTATGATTAACTTAATGACCATCCATAATTCCAGAGGACTGATGATTTAGCACACTATCCACCTCCTGAAAGAGAAGGGATAGATTCAGAGCACAGAATGAAATATGCTTTTGAACACAGTCGATGAGGGAGTTTGTTTTCCTTAACCATATATATTTGTTACAAGGAATTTGGTTTTGTATTTAACGGATTGGAGGTGGGGGGAATGGGATGTTTGAGATGGAGAGAAAAGTGATTCCTGTTAATTAAAAAAATTAAAACTTTTATATGTTAGTACTCATAATGGACTATTTAGGCATACACACATGTTTATATAGGAGAGAGAGATGCACAGAGACACAGAGAAAGAGGAGTTGGAGAAAGAGAAACAGAGAGAGACAGAGAGAGAGGAGGAGAGAAGGAGAAGGAAGAGTGAGAGAAATGGCATTCTTAAAGATAAGAGTAAGAGAGTTGGGGGACTATAAAAGTATTTTTGGGAATAAGAGCAAGAGAATTCAGTAAGGAGATGATATGTAAATTATAAGACTCAGTTGACTATTCACAGATAGATGAAGAAATTCAGGTAGGGGATATTACCTGGAAATTGGTTCATACTCCTTCATCTTAGGGCCAAGGGTCATGTCACAAGTTTCTGGAATCAATAAATGGAAGTGATGATTCAACACAACAATTGAGGTTCATATATGAAAATACATTTTGCGTCTCACTTATATAAATGATGTTTCTTGGCAGAAACTTGTATTGATTGTACTGAGTACATACTCTAGAGGCCAGAAATCCTTTCTCCAGCTCTTAGGAGAGTGCTTAGCACAGTGCCTGCTACATAGTAGGTCCTTAATAAATGCTTATTGATTGATTTATACCTAGATGTCCATGGAAAGCAAGCTTCCCCAACTCAAATAGTAGCATGACTTTAGGGAGAGAGTCTAAAATAGCTCCACTATGGATAGAGATATCTCACCACATGGAGGATAATTCCTCTGAGAGGCAGAGAGAAATGTCCCCTGGAGATAGTTCATAAACTAAAAATATTGTTATAGACAGCAAAGATAAGGCCATTCTAGGAATATTTTCAGGGAAAATCCCAGGCCCCATTGAGGGCTACTCTGTAAAGGAATAGGTATATCTCAAGGCTTCCTTCCAGCTCAAAGACAATAAATGTCCGGATCATTCTCAGAACTTTGAGGGAGTGCTTATTCTTCTGAATCACAAGTCTCAGAATGCCAATGAGTAAGTTGTCAATGATCCCAGATGTGCAAGAGAAAATAAGAGGCAAGGTGGAAACAGGCGTGATCTAGGTGAGATTCAGCTGTTTCCTCCCTTCCAGAAAAGAGGAAGGGAAAGAAAAACAGAATGCCTATTATAGTACTATCCACCAGTATTACATATAAAAAAAGAAAAAAAAAAGACTTTTTTGAGACAAATCATTATTTTTCTTCAAGATCATTGGGAACATGGAGAGTTTATCTATTGTATGAAGAATTTGAGCTGAAAATAAGCTGTTAGATTGTCTGATCTACCACCATCATTTTTATACGTGAGGAAACTAAGTTCCCAGAATATCATTGCAAATGAGTTGCAAAAACAAAATCATAAATTAGGGTGATCTGATTCCTAGTCCAGTGTCCCTGATGCAATACTAATGTATACAGCATCTTCATACTCTGAATGAGGGAAGAAGTAGAAATGATTAGGGAAGTTTGGCAAAGGTGACCCCGGTCATCCCCTATAATCAGTTTGGTGGGATCATCCACATGTTGGAAAAGCTCTCATTGAAAGTCTCAACCCCAAACCATAGCCAAGCGTTGATTAGTGATGACTCTGCATCATGAGGTTTTATACTTTACAAAGATGTTTCCTTACAGCAGCCTTGTGAGGTGGGCATTAAAAGGATTATTACCTCCATTTTAAGGATGATGAAACTGAGGTCCAGGGGAATTAAGTATCTCACCCACGGTTATAAAACTATTAAGTGGCAGAGCTCACAGTCAAACCTAAATCTAGGTCTTTTTAATTCATAGGATCATAGGATTTGGATTTAGAGGAACTTTAGATTTAAGATGCATACTATTTTCAGTTTTTTGTGTTCTTTTTCTTTTGATGTATTTCTTCTTTCACAGCATGACTAATATGAAAATGTTTTACATGATTGCGCATAAATAACATGTCAAATTTATTACCATCTTAGAGAAGGGGAAAGGAAAGAGGGAAGGATTTTTGGAACTCAAATTTTTAAAAAAAATGAATGTTAAAATTGTCTTTAAACATAATTTTAAAAATACTATTAAAAACAACATTAGATTTAGAGTTTCTGTTGGTTAGCTAGAAAAACCCTATCATTTGACAGATTAAACAGGTCTCAGTCTGTTTCTTACCCTGTAATTTACTCAAGGTTATAGAATTGTAGGAAGGTAGAAAACAATGATTTATTAAATGCCTACTGTGTATGAGGCATTTTAGAATCAGTGCTTTACAGATATGATCTGTTTTGATCCAATGATCCAAGGAGATGGATACTATTACTGTCTCCATTTTATAGTTGCAGAAACTGAAGCAAATAGCAAATGGCAAACTTGACTAATCCAAGATCATCCAGCTAGTAAGGGTCTGAGGCTAGGTTTGAACTCAAGCCTAGTGCTTTATCCATTGTACTGCCTAGCTGCCTAGAGTGTTAAAAGAATCCTAAAGGCCATCTAATCCTACTTTATCATTTTACAAATGAGGAAACTAAGGTCCAGAAAGGTGAAATATCTTGTGTGGGTCATAGAAGTATTAAGGGACAAGAGCCCTAGTCTGAATCAAATTCCACCATTATTTCCAATCTACCATATAAATCCAGACTCCTTCCCATTATACCATGCTTTCAATCTTAAGATGCAAATCAAAATTAGAAAGAAAAAAATGACTAATGATACACAGCCTCAGCTCCATCACAGTGCCTGCTGAGAAGGGGCAATAACACAAGGAAAAAAGAAGGGAATATTTCAAGTATCAAATGGTGTACCAGGAGGAGATAGACAGAGAGCCAATCTAACACTGCGCAATTCTATAATGATGGCAAGGGGCAGAAAAGTGGAGGATTGACTGGTGAGAATTCTCAGTACATGTTTTGGAGAGAAAACAGGTGCAAAAAGCAATAGGAACACTAAAATAAAAGAAGAGAAAAAAAGAATGATTTAGGGATTTGAAAGAGATTCTAAAAAACAAAGATATACCAAAGACATGGAAAAGAACTTCTTTTTTAAAGGATAGCTAGGTGACCCCATGGATAGAGTGCTAGGCCTGGAGTCAAAAGAAAATGAGTTCAAATCTGTCCTCAGACATTTATTAGCTATATAACTCAGAACAAGTCACTTAATTCTGTTGCTTCCATTTCCTCATCTTTAAATGAACTGAAGAAAATAAGAAGAAATGGCAAATCATGGCGGTGTCTTTTCCAAGAAAACCTCAAATGGGGTCATGAAAAGTTGGGCATGACTGAAACAACTCAACAACTTTTTTTTTAAAGACATAAACATAGAGGGTCATGAAATACCAAGAAAAGCAAAAAACAAAGAAATATCATTTTATTAAAGGTTTTTATTTTCAAAACACTTGCAAGGGTAATTTTTCAACATTGGCCCTTGTAAAACCTTATGTTCCAATTTTTTCCTCCCTTCCCCTCACCCTTTCCACAGATGGCAAGTAACCCAATGTATGTTAAACATGGCAAAAATTACGTAAATCAAATATAGGTATACATATTTATACAATTATTTTGCTGTACAAGAAAAATCTGATCAAAAAGGAAGAAAAATGAGAGAGAAAATAAAACAACAACAAAAAGTGAAAATGTTATGTTGGGACCCACATTCAATTCCCACAATCCTCTCTCTGGATGTAGAGGGCTCTCATCATCACAAGAGCATTGGGACTGGTCTGAATCTCATTGTTGAGAAGAGCCTTGTCCTTCAGAATTGATCAACAAAACAAAGAAATATAAAAAAAATCTGTTAAAAATTGGATATGGATTAGATTCTAGGATGAGAATGCTAAAAATACCCTTAAATCCCAGAGCTGGAAGGTTGTCTGTTGTAATGAGCACATTGGGGTCAGGGCAGGGAAGCAGCAGCTATGGTCAGTAGCCCTAATGATGACATCAGCTTCTGTCCCATTCTGAAGTTGTTTCTAAGCTATAGATCACAGGATCACGGATTAGAGTCAGCTGAGGTGACTTTGTCTTTTTGTAGATGAGGAAACTCAAAGTCCAGGAACTTTGCGACCTGTCCCAAGTCCCACAGGTAGAGGTCAACCTGAATCCCGATGCCTGGTTCTAAAGTCAGAGGCCTTTTCGCTGTACTGGACAAAAGTAGGGACCGTGTCCAGGCCTCGGGGTCTGTCTTTAACCTGGCTTATTATGCTATAGTGATAGAGTTGTATGTTTTGGAGGGAGAGAAATTGAGAACGACAGATGAGACCTCGTTGGGGCAGAGCAGCGCAGCTTTGGAGAGCCTTGTTACTCGCCTGATTTTCCCTGTCTGTCTATGTTTTTGTTCCCCTGTGTCGGACGTATCCCCAAGGAAAGTCCTGTGCATTGGGCTGTGCTCTATGCTGCTCCAGGTCTCAGACTAAACCACATCACAGGGTTGATCAATGATGACTCTGTGTCATGGGGTTAACAATAGCTGAATCCTAGGTAAATCTTTGTTTAATTGAATTGGATTGACAACACTTCCTGAGCCCTATCCTATTTGCTCTGTCATGTCTGGGCCATAGGTTAGGGTTCTCTGGTAATCCAAAGTCTTAAAACCCTGACCCCTATCACGAAGCATGAACCTTAGCTATAACAAGGGGAGAGGGTCATGGTGAGAAATTGGCTGGTAAAAATCCCGTCCTAAGGCACTTCCTCCCCTTCCCATCCTAGACCTGCCGTGATAGTGGTGGAGGATTCATCGGGGAGTCACTGTCTCCCCTTCCCCAGCTGGGACACTTCTTCCTCCCCCTCCTCCTTCCAAAGCTGTTTCCCAGGTGAGCCACTGCTGTTAGCTCCAGGTACAAAAATAACTAGTTTCAGCTCTCATTCTCTCCACAATATCCCTTGAAAATAGTTCCCCAACTTGAGTTTAACAACCTCCAGTGATGGGGCGCTTACTTTCTGCTGAGGTAACTCTTTTCATATCTGGATGGCTCTGGTTTTGAAGCAGTTTTTCGTTAGGTAAAGCCAAAATCTGCTTCCCTATAATCTTTAGAAGACTGTAGGAAATTGGGGACTGAGATTCAAACAGAGAAAGTCAGTGGGACGTTTTATGTAACAAGCGCCTGGTGAAAGATAGTATCAAATTGTCTGTCAGAGAGGCAATCCCTACTAACCCAAGGGAAGTGCACAGGAAAGACAGCAAAGACTGACTCATCTGCAGGAGGAGACCCTTAGACCCAGTACTCTAAAAATGAGTGAGCTAAGGCCACTGAGAACGAGTTTAGGGCTCCTTACTAAAAGAAATTAAAATCTTCTCCTCTTTGAAGAGGTGGAGGACTATGGGAATGGAATATTTCACACACTGTCAGACATGATTGAGATCTTCACGGACCTCCCTAAGCATTTTTACTCTTTCTTGCTTTCTTTTTTTCTTGTCTTCTCTTTTGTCAAACCTTTTGTGACAAGGAAAGACTTGCTGTGTAGAGAATGGAAAGGCTTATATTAAAAAAAAACAACCAAAAAACAACTCCAAACTATAAACTCCAAATGACCTTTTAAGATAAAAGAAAATCAGAATGAATGAACAAAGAACCATCTCTCTAGAACAGCAGAAAGATGATCACAGGTGAAAGGTCCCAGAAGAGGAATTAGCTAGGAGAGTAAGGTATTCACTGCAAAAGGAAGGGGAGAAAAGGAAAGTTCAA
Organism: Sminthopsis crassicaudata; assembly: GCF_048593235.1. Classification (NCBI taxonomy): domain Eukaryota; kingdom Metazoa; phylum Chordata; class Mammalia; order Dasyuromorphia; family Dasyuridae; genus Sminthopsis; species Sminthopsis crassicaudata. The sequence continues at coordinate 110,869,355 of NC_133621.1, forward strand.
GGGCTTTGTTTAAGAAATGAATTCTTCTAGTTTGGAAGTAGAAAAAAATAATATATATATATATGCATATATATACATATGTATGCATATTTATGCAAATAATACAAATATAATTTTGAAAAATCTTCAGAGCTTCAAGAGTGACTAAGAAAGAAGTTATATCCATGCTGACTTGGCAGTGCTGCTAGTACCCCTTAAATTTCCTACCCTTGTTGACCATATTTGAGTTATTATCTGGAGAAAATTCATGCTTTGTGAAAAAATGTCAGGATTTAAAGACCATGCATATGTGTTACAAAAGTATTGTTTTTATTTTCTTTTTATTCTTGGAGGACAGGTGAGAGGAAGAGAAAATATAAGCATGTTCCTTAAAAAAACAGTTAAAAAATAGGATGACCTAGAATCCTTTGACCTCTGACACAGCCATGTTAGAGAAAATGGGGCAGGATTCAAGAAGTGTTATGAGTTCAGTTCAATTCAACAAGGTAGGAAACTGGATCCTACAGTTCCTCAAGCCCCCTTCCAAGCCTAATAATGTTGACTCCTTAGTCAACAAATATTTGTAAAGTTCCTACTGTGTGCCAGCTATATTAAGCACTAGAGATTAAAAAAGAACGGACGAATGCCAATTTATTGTTTTCAAAGAGCTTACAATCTAATGGATGAAAGAATCCTCCTACTTCTACTAATAATAGTAATAACAACTCCGATTTCTATGTTGCTTAAAAGTTTAGCATACTTCCCATACACAAATCTTAGGACATGGGGAGTGCAAATATTCTTAACTCATTTTTTTTGGAAAAGCAAATTGAAAATCAAAAAGTTCCATTTTTATGAGAAAAGATTCATGTTGTACCAAAAATTTCAGAGAATGAAACATGGGGTCTCTTTCAAGATTATTAACCATCCCTCTGTTTTTGTCCTCACAGCTCACCAGAGTTCCTGTTGAGTCCTGTAGTCAGTATCGAAGCTGCAGTGAGTGTCTTGGCTCAGGAGACCCCCATTGTGGCTGGTGTGTGCTTCATAACACGTGAGTATTACTGGTCAGCTACATCCTGCTTCCTGCTTTCCTCCACAAGTTCTCATCCTTCTCTTCTTCTCATCATCCCTGCCTTTCTTCCCTCCTTCCTCACTTTCTCCTCTCCTCTCTTCTTCTCTTTTCTCTCTTTCTGTCTGTCTCTCTCTCTATATGTACTTTGTATATATAATTTTGTTCCTGTTTTCCCTCTTCCTTTGCCTTTTCTATCTCCACTGAAGAGACATTTAGTACCTGTGAGATCCTGAGCAAGTAATTTAACTGCCCTTTGCCTCAGTTTCCTGATCTATGAATGGAGGTGGTAATAATCCAGCCTACTTCCCTGAGTTTTGGGAGGATAAAGTGAGATCATATTTGTACAGTGCTCCGCAGATCTTAAAAGTGCATTTATCATGATTATCATCAGGGTATCATCCTTATTATTAATGGAACAGGGGATGAGGAGATGGTGAGTCAGGCTGGATCTGATTGGCTCCAAATAGGAGATGTGGGAGAAATGTGAAGATGCAGATTCAGGCTTGATGTAAGTAAAAGGCAACCACTGTGTACCATGCATTAAGTTATGGCAAAGTTACAAATTAAGAAGATGGCCCCATGGTCCCATACCTGGCGTTGTGGAATTAAAGTGTCACTTACAGATAATAGACACCTGAATGATGGTACCCCAGAAAAAAAGGCAAGTGGAAATATATGTTAATGTATGTAAATATATGCCTGATGAGGACAGTGGGGAGCAGCTGGGGTGCTCATCAAAAAAAGAGGCAGTAATGAATGGAAATCAGCTCTGCCTAATCCTAGAAAGTTTCACAGAGGAAGTGGTCTGATAGAATATTTCAGGTGAAGCAGGGAGTTAGCCTTTCTCCCAGCTGTGGAGCTGCCACAAAGCCAGTCCACATTTTTAGTGCTCGCCTTGTGCCAGGGATTGTGGTGAGCACTGGGAATGCAGAGAAGAGCAAAATGTGGTCCTTCCCCGTAAGAAACTCTCGTCTTAATGGAGACAAGATGCAAACAATTATGCACATAAGAAATATTTCCGGGGTAAGTGGAAAGTATTCTCAGATAGAAAGCACTAGCTCTAATGGGTGAGGGGAGAATAAAGAGGCTAGGTGGGCAGTGCTCGGGACAAGGGTCTTCTGGCTAATGGCCAACCTGGGAGAAACCTAGGTTTTCTGAGTTTTTGAGCCTACAGAATAAGGAAAGCTCGGCTCCACATTGCTGCAGGCTCACACACCTGCCACCATTCATAGGCAATCAGGAAGTCTGTCCACACACTGTCACCTGATGCCTGTGGGATCCAGGAGGGGGTTTCCATGTCAGCTTTGATCCCTGCCAGGTGGTTCTCCCATCACCCCCAGAGAACACTGAGCTCTTGTGAGCAACAGGGACATGGCAGCTCTAGGAAGGCAGAGAGAAGATCTACCCCTAGGGAATGGAGATAGCCAAACTAGACTAAACGCTTGCTAATTAAAAAACAAAACAAAACAAAACAAATACACCTCTAATTAAAAAATGAATAAATAATATCTTGGCATTTCAAGAGTTTTCAAAATACTTTATACACATTGTCTAATTTGATCCAAATTGACAATCTTATATGCTTGACAGAGGAGATGTTGTCACTCCCATCTTAATAATGAAGAAATTAGGACCCAGACAGTTTAGTAGATGTCAAAATAGAATCGCAGAATCAACAAATCTTCACGTTCATAGGCCATCTCATTCTACTCTTAAATAATATATTTAAATAAATGCTCTTGAGCCCCCACTACCATATTCCCAATGAGTTGTCACACAACTTCTGTTCAAATCCTCTTTATAATGGCAAATCACTACCTGAACTAGACTCCAACCTGGGTTTTTTGATGATTAGTCTGGTATTCTTCCCTGCAGCTCAAGATCTTCCCGTTTAAAGAATTCTTTATTAGTAAGTGAAGGGTTTCCAGTGGACACTCAGTTTCCCATCCATACAATCAGGATTATAAATAATCCCCGCCAATGACTAACTGGTAGTTATCCAGGGGAATGGAATTAGTAATTAGCCCTGGTTTTGCTACTACCTTGTCCTGGTCCTAGTCTCCTCATCTGGAATAATAGATCATATTTTATTAGAATTTTGTGAAGATAAATTGGTATGAGGATATAAAAACTGCTGTGGAAATGTTAAAATACTTTGTCAATGTAAGATATTACTGGTTTTGAGCCTTTGAATTAAGATCTCTCTGAACCTCAGTTTCTTCATCTATACAACCATGGCACGGGATTAAATGTCTTAAGTATTTTTCTGCTATTATTCCTTAATTACTTTTCCTATAAAAAAGTTACAAATTAAGTTCTTATTATTGTATTAAGTTACAAATTCATAAAAGTTTTTATGAATATCTTTTGTTTTTATGTCATCTCAATTTTCCAATATATCCACCCCTAGGGCCAATGCCTTGTAACAAAAATAAAAGAAAGAAAGAAAGAAGAAAAGCCAGCTTCACAAAACCAAGACATTAACCTAGAATAAGAGTATATGCAATAAGCTACAATCACAGTCTCTCATTTCCGCAGAGGGGATGCTATATGTGTGTGTGTGTGTGTGTGTGTGTGTGTGTGTGTGTGTGTGTGTGTGTGTCTGTGTCTGTGTCTGTGTCTGTGTCTGTGTGTCTGTGTGTATCTATATCTATATATCTATATATGCATTTTCTCCAACTCTACTTTGAGAACAAACTAGGAAGGTCAGTGTGTGTGCATGTGTGTGAGTGTAGTTTTCCTGATTTTGATAATTTTATTCTGCCTTTGTTCATATAAATCTTCCCATGATTCTCTGAATTCTTCATATTCATCACAGTAAGTAAGACACTTGGAGAAAACAATTCAGTAGGAAAGAGTTCACTGCCCAAATCTTTCAACAGAAAGAAATTCTAGGAAAGACATACCTGGTCAGGTTATGGATTGAAGGAGTCAGAATGTTAAAGCTGGGAGAGACCTTAGACCTAAATCCCTTAGACTTAGGGACCTAGTCCAACCCTCTCATGAAGTCCACTAATTATAGAGTGAAGGTGGAGAAAAGTAGCTTGATGAAACTTTCTCATCTAGTTGGTTTTTTTTAAACAATCTTCTCATTCCCAACATGATTATCCTTACTTCTTGTTGCTGAAAAGAAATCCAGACACTATTTCTAGTGATGGAGCATTATATATATATATTTTTTTGGTATTTAATGGTATTTTATTGTTTTCTAATTAACTGTAAAGATAGTTTTAAACGTTCATTTTATGTTTTTGTGTTATGGATTTAGTGTTCCAAATTTCTCTCCTTCCCAAGACAGCAACAATCTGATAAAGGCTGCACATGTATGTTAAACATTTCCATATTAGTAATGTAAAAAAAAAGAATTAGAACAGAAAGGAAAATGATGAGAATGAAAAAACAAAAAAATAATAAAAAATAAGCATAGGATGCTTCAATCTGCAGTGTTGTTGCTTCTGTATGAAATGTTCTCCTGGTTCTGCTCACTTCACACAGAATCAGCTCATCTAAGCTTTTCCAGGATTTTCTAAAATCAGTCTATCCATCATTTCTTATAAAATAATAGTAAGCTATTATATTCATATATCACAACTTAATTAACCATTCCATAATTGATGGGTGAGGTTCAGATGGGGCAACATGATAGAATAGAGGTAATGACTTTTCTAGCAATTAGGAGAAGGAGCTTATATTATATATAAATATGTAATATATTATATAATATATTTATATTATATAATATATTACATATTTATATATAATATAATAAATAATGTCAGTCTCCATCCTTCAATCCCCAGTCAATCTTTACTATTCATATTAAAGTACGGTATCTTTTTAGTATTCAGATATCCTAAACATCCATATTTCTGTAGGTGACCCATACAGAGGAAATCAACAACCCAGGCTCAGTATCTATCAGGAAACTGTGGTATAGTTAAAAGAAAGGGGCTGCGATCTTGTTTCTGACACTTCCCTGATTCTAACTATGATCATGAACAAATCATTGAAATCTTCCAAGCCTCAGATTTATTACTGTCAAGTGGCCCTTATTGCTACTTTTATTTCTTACCTCATAGAAAATACTTTTTGAGGAAAATACTTTACAAAGGTGAAAATATAACATATATGAGTCATGAAAATTATTGTTATTATGAGATCGCCTTTGATAAGTTACAGCATTATTGTTTCTACTCCATCAATTTTTGATCACAGGTAAAGCATGTTGAGTAGTAATGACCATGAAATAATGAAGAGGAAGATGGAAGAAGGATGGATTACTAGGGAGTGTGTGTGTTTATATATGTAATATGCTTGAAATCATGATTAGGGACTTGATTAAACAGAGTAGGAGCTAAAGCAGACTAGGAGAAAAACATTCCAACCAGTTCACAAATGTGCTACAAACCAAAAAAGATCAGGAAACACCAATGTAACTCAAATCCTACCTGCTGCTATTTGTTCCCAGTTGTCACAAAGCACTGAAAAATCCAAGTAGGGCAGAGGTTCCCCATCTGTCCCTTTGCCTCTGCCTTTGCCACTGGGACTTCATGGTCTATATAAGTGGTAACCCGATTCATTTGCTGAGATGATGGGTACATGGTGAGTGCTGGAATGCTTGACCAGCTTTGTCCTTAAATCACTCTAGCCTGCCACTAAAACGGACTCTCCTCTCCCTGGCCTGGACAAAGATGGAGGAAAGCCAATCTGCAGTCTGAGAGGCTTGATGATAATAATTCAGTCCTCCTCCCTCCCTCCCAGTCTTTTCTTGTCCAAGGCCAAAAATGTGTCCCCCAAACAACCCAAGCTCAGTGGATCCTTGTGCCCCTTGCTGCTTTCACCCCCATGGCCCTATTCCTAGCTCAAAGAATTCTCTCAGTCCAAGCAGGTAACAGTATCTCCTTCCATTGGTCCAGCCTCATTGATTAGCCCAGACATTACCTTTCTTAAGAAAAGTCTTCAGCGTCACTCATGGAAAGCTCATGTAACCCAAGACATTTACAGGAGGAAAGATAAAATCGGCTTTTATAAAGTCTCTCCTGTAGTCTCTTGCCCTGACCCCCCGTACTGCCCCCCCCTCCAGATTTCTTCTCCTGGAAGGATGCTTTTACCCTGCTGGCATGAGAAGTTCTAAGAATTCTTGCTGCTTTTATTTAGAGTTTTTGCAAAGGAGGAGAGAGTAAAATAAAAGGTAGCAGTGTCCCACAATAAGGGCAACACATAGGATTGAGTTCCAGTCTCCACTCTGCTCTACTCTGCTACCCAATAGTTGCATGGTCCCAGACAAGTCTAATATGAACTTCTGCATCATCACCTATGAAATAGATTGATAGGATTAAATCAGGGGTTCTTAACCTGGGGCCCACAAATATATATATATATATATATATATATATATATATATATATATATATATATATATATTAATGGAATCTGTGAACTTTATGGGAGAAAATGACACCTTTATTTTGATATAATTGCTTTCCTTATTAATCCTACATATTTTATGCATTTAAAAATATTCTGGGGGCACAGTAGATAGAGGATCAGTCCAGAAATCAGTTGAACCTGAGTTCAATTCTGACCTCAAACACTTAATACTTCCTACCTGTGTGACCTTGGGCAAGTCACTTAACCCCAGTTGCTAAGCAAATAAAAAAAAAATTCTGAAAATGGGTCCATAGATTTCACCAGACGGTCAAAATAGTCTATGATGTAATAGAAAAGGTTTTTAAAAATCCTGAATTAGATGATACCTGAGGTCTTTTACAACTATAACTTTCTATGGATTTCAGGCTCTAATAGCAAGTACCAATTCAGACAAGTGGCTTATATGACTTTGGAAAGGAAGATACACCTGTCAACTTTCTGCTGGAAAAAGAAGCAGCCTATTTTATGTGTCCTTGTGCATGGTTGTGCTGGCCATCACGAGTGTTACAAACTTCCCTGCCTCTTCCATTAAGCTATTTCTGATAATTCCTGATGTCAATGACTTTCCCCTGTTAGACTTCATGATTTTGAATTTCACTTGTTTGTATGTTTTACACACTCTCTTCCCTATTTTACTATATAAGTTCCGTGATATCATAGACTGTTATCTAAACTTTGTATTTTCTCCTAACACCTAACATAGATATTTGCACAAAGTAGGTATTTCATGTTTGTTGAATGAACTACTAAATGAATGAATGGCAAGTTATTTTTAATGGATAAAGGAAGAAAGAAGTCTAGGCAAGCTCTACAAAATATGTTGGAAAAACATCCAAGATGTCATGCTAAGATTCATTTACTACGATTCATCATTCATTCAACCAATGTTTGAGTATCAATCATACACATTTGATCCCACAGGACACTAAGGGAATTGCCTGATTTCACCCTGGATGAGTCCAGTCCTAAAGTGAAGAGATATAGTAGGTCTATCATCAGATATGGCTGACTGAAGACAGGTTTAAGGGGTGAATTTCCCTAGATGGGACACTCCCTCCTTTGTAGGCAGTACATTTTTATAATTAATCTCAATCTTGGATTACTTGTGTTCCCCATAGGAAAGAAGGGCAGAGGTAATTGAGGTGGAAGAAGAAACTAATGAACTTTTACAGGGAGGAATGAGCACAGCAACCTCTTGCCTTTGGGCCTCTTGGGAGTGTGAGGTGTCTAGTCAGCATATGTCACAAATTTAAATCAATCGTCAACCTCACCTAGACTAGAGCAAGGGGAAATTAGAGACTACAGGAAGGAAGAGGGAAAAGTAAAGGAAAGAAAGAAAAGAGAAAGAGTTTGTCCATGCCTTCCTTAATATGTGACATTCAGACCTGAGATTCATCAGATGCAGAGCTGGAGGCCTTAAAGGTAATTTGATCCAATCCCTCATTTTAGAGATGGGGAAACTGAGGTCTGGGGATGTTCAATATCCTGACTGAAGACACACAGGTAGTAAAGAATATTGCAAATGGTGGCTGATTGAAGCACAGTTAAGTGGAACTGTCACTTTCCCAGTTCTGGAAATCATGCATTTTAATCAGATGTAGCCTAAGACAAAATAATCTTTTTGGCCCCCATATTGTATTGCTAATACAAAACACAAAATACCTTGGAACTTGCCATTCTGTGCTTCTGCAGTTGATTTTTTAAACCTACCTATTGGACCTTATACTTCTCTCTCTTAAATTTCATCTTATTAGATTGGATCCATTGCTGTGGGCTGTCAAGATCTTTTTGTATTGTGACCCTGCTGCCATCTATTGTGTTGGCTATATTCAATTTGATATAAAATTAGATGATATCTGTAAAGTGTTTACCACATAGTAGGTATTTATTATATAAATATATAGATTATCATTATTATGTGTTGATAAAAGTTGTTGAATCCCAACTCAAGTGTTTCCTCCTCCAGGAAATGTCTTCTTTGAACCTCTTATGGACTTCCTCCTGGGACTTGAGCTAGCACTTCTTTGAATGTAAAGTTGTTGATAGTATGTCATACTTCTCTAGGTATATGTCCCATTCCTCTGTCTTATTCCCAATACCTGGCACAATGATCTGCCTACAAAAGGCTCTTCATAGAGGGCCTCAGATCTAAAAACAGAAAGGATACCTAGTGTTTGATTAATGGAACAGAAATTGAAATAATGTGTGTATTTTACATGAAACTGGACTTCTAATATTTTAATTAAGTTGAACATGATAGGAATAAAACTGTCCTACCTATCTGAGTCCCATTCTGAACTTCCTCCTTCAATTATCTGTATAGTTTTAAAATACATCATTGCTTCTCCTTTTAATTTTTTTCTTTTTTTTATTTGATGTCCTACCCACCAACTCCTTACACACAACTCTTCTCACCCAAAATAGAAGCTCTTGCTTGTAACAACAACCTTTTAGTATAGTCAGGTCAATCAAATTCACACCTTAAATTTTGGAAGTATACCTGCACCTCTCTAAGATGTGGGAAGCATGCTTCTTCATCAGTATTCCAGAAACGTGACTGGTCATTGGACTAATCATAGAACTGAGGTTTTCATAGTCGTTTTTGTGGTCAGTATCTAAATTGTCCTCTTGTTAGCTTCATAGTAGACGTCCCCAAACCTCTAACTTCAAGATTCAGTGCTCTCTCCATCTGCTTTTCTAGAAATGATTTGAAATTAGTAACTTAAACCTTAAAATATATTCAAGTCAGTGTTACCTGACTGAGCTATAATCCTGTGAATGAAACATTTTATCTTTTGTTAAAGAGATTCCCAATATTGGCTGTAGGGAAGATATTCAGAGAGGATCTTTCTAGCACCCTAAAATCGTACCATATAGATAGATAGCCAAACTATACCCCAAGGATGGGGGTCTGTATGGGACCAGAAAAAGGAGTTGGAAAAGTTGCCAAAACAGGCTTTGCCTTTAAAATAAAATGTCTGCTACTTTTTAAATACTTAGGGAATGGGAAAGTATTTGTGATTCCCTACTCTCCCTCCTGGTCTCTTACTCTGCGCTCTCTCTAAACTCTTTGGGATTTAATTTCACTAAAATATTCCCATGAGCCAGAGTGTACAGGAAGCTGAATTTGACTTCACTTTGATAGCTTGGAAGTTATTGCCGCCTGAAGTCAGCCCACTTAACTTTCAGGAAATTGGCTTGCCCTGGGGCTAATCAATCAGTGCTGGAGAGGTCCTCAGATCCATCGCCTTGTTTGAGGGGAATGAGGAGGAAGGAAAGGGCTGAATATAGCTTTCTCCTGTCTTGGGAGACAAGAACCCTGAAAAGGAAAATCATGGAATGGTACAGTTCAACAGACTTCAGAGATGTGAAGCTCATACCCCATTCCCATGCAGAGGAGGGAGCTAAGGCCCAGGGAAATTGGGGCAGCCCCCAGGTCACCCATGTGGCAGAGCTGGAACCAATAGAGTTTGGTGAAGAGGCTCTGGATCCAAGTAGCCTGAGGTAGGTGGATGACTGGGTTCTAGAGCCTGGGGTGTGGTCCCAGACCAGTCATTTCCCCTTGGAGTTTCATTCATTTCATTTTACAATCTGTAAAACAGGGATAAGAATAGCTCCCTAACACTTCTGAAGGGTATTTGTGAGGAAAGCACTTTGCAAACTTTAAACACCATATAAATCGGGATATTACTGAAAACCCCGATTCTCTTTCCATCACTGATTTAAATCAGTGCATTTAAATGGTGCAGAAATTCCAAATAGCCAGATAATCCAAAAAGTCACCCCCACTGGCTTGGGAGTATTATTTTACATCCATTCCTTTAATATTTCCAGAATCTATGATTTTATTTGGTAAGGGTAACCCTTCTATGTCTCAATTGAGAGTTTCACAAATTCTCATGACTGAAAAAAAAGTATATACATATGTTATAGACTAGAAGTTCTTTACCTTCTTTGTGCAGCCACTTGAAGCCCATGAACCCCTTCTCAGGATAATGTTTTTAAATGACTAAAATTAAATGTACAGAATTTTGAAAGAAACCAATTATATCGAAATACAGTAATCAACAGATGTCTAAAAATGTGCAGATCCCCTGACATCTACTTCCCGGCCCCAGGTTAAGAAGCTTTATTAAGGACAAACACCCACATATTGTTCTGCACATGATTTGCCTTCCCAATTGGACTTACACAAAAATGAGTTCCCGTTCTCAGAGTATAAACTAACCAATAACGGGAGGTGAGCCAGGTGTTTCCATATGTTCAGAAGACAAACTGAGACTAAAGCGTGCTCAGTTAATACACAAAGTGAATAATTCATGGGGAGAAAATGAAGAGTTAGTTATGTTAAAGCTGCCTCCCTCTCCTCCGTTAATGTTTTTCCCCCAGGCCCTGAGGTGAGGAGCGGTAGCCCACCCAGAGCCGGGTGGCAGGAGTGGCCCTCCATGCCCAGACTCCCCAGTTCGGTTTCTCGGGAAGGCCTGACCTCTAAATGCCCGTTTCTCTGAGCGTTCCCACTTTATCCTTGGGTGTATTTATATTCCCATTTCTCCGGGGAGGACACAGACGTTTTTATTTGCCTCTATTTCATTCTCAAGGTACAGGCAGCCTGAGTGTTCGCTTTAGGTTAGAGAGAAATTGTGCGGCATTCTACTGCCTCATTGTCTAGGCCAGGGCTTCCGAAAGTATTTTTACTCCTGACCCCTTTTTGCCCAGGAAATTTCCATTTCACTCATCCTACTAGAGAACCCTAATAGAGAATGGACAAGCCAGCTTATTGGAAGGCACAGGGCAGCAGATGGAATATAATGTAGGGGAACAACAAATGGGTTAATTTGACTATAGTGTGGAGCATGTGAGTGGGATCAATGTGTACTCACCCTGGGAAATAAGCTGGAACTCTATTGCAAAGGACAGAAAGGGTTGTATTTTATCTCAGCAGCAATAGGGAGCCACTGAAAGTTCTTAATCCTAACATGGTCAGACATGGATTTGGCAGAATAGATTGGGGAGGAGAGACCCAGTTAGGAGGCTGGGGTAACAGTTCAGGTGACAGGTGACAAGAACAGGACAAGTGGAACTGGTGTGAATGGAAAGGAAGTGAGAGATTCTGCAAGAATATAATTGGACAAGGGGGCGTGTCAGGGAGGAAAGAGTTAAAGATGATTCCTTAGCTCCCAAACTAGGGAAAACACAGTGTAATTAGCCCGCCCTTTCCGAATACTCGGTCCAGTTCTTGAGATGTTGTGATCATTGGTACCTGAGTCATTGCCAGTTCTTAGTAAAATCAAGGATTTTTTCCCAGAATACATGTGTATGATGTTTATCTTGCTTGACATTGTGGGTTTTTTTTTTTTCTTTTTGGAAAAGGATAATTTGGTAGATTTCAGTGCTTAATTGGTGACTCAGAAAGCTTTTGGAGTATGTTCTTGTACATCAGGAAAAAAACCCAAAAAAACACTGGCTTTCTATTCATGATTGAATCCTACTGATTACAAGTGTCCATGATACTTTTTGTTAGGGAACACTAAAAATTAGATATACCTAGAAATCTGGAATCACTTTTTAAGGAAAATCCCAAGTGAATCTAGCAGCCAGATGACCATGAAGTCACTTTGTCCCAGGCAGGAACTTTTGTCTTCATATTCCCTATAAGGAAGCCATGGGGCTGGTCACCCACCAGGTTAATCTTCAAGACTACAAGCCAACTGAAGAGTAAGAAAAAGTGCTGAAGTTCCTAACTGAAAGGCGTGGCGGTGACGGCTTTGTGGCAGACCTGTTTTAGAAGGCCTAGGTCAGATGGCGGGAGGAATTGTGTGAATGACACAGGGGGTGTCTAGTCAGGACAACATGAGAGAATGGAAGAAGAGAAGCCTGAGGAAGGAAGATGAAGGAACTAGACAACTTAGAAGTGAAAACGTATGTGATTCACTTGTATTTCTCTGTAGTGATGAAGGGACTGAATTAAATGATTTAATGTCCCTTCCAGTATTAAAATTCTGTATCTTTATGAATTTGACACCGTATAACTGTAACTTGTCTACTCAAACTTTATAATCTGTACCCTGAAGTAGCTTTGCAAATTAATTGGCTGGGTGGCTGAGGGGATATTTTTGTTGAAGAGACCCTCTGGGGAAGGAGAACTTCCTGGTTGCTTTTACTTACAGCCCCTATCCTTTCTTCTCAAAGATACCTAGATGGTCTAGGATTGCTTTACAAGGTCTAAAGATACAGCCCCATCGTGTAGGGCCTGAAACATCTCTAAAGAGAAAGGGCAAAATTGCAGGATCATCGGTTTAGAACTGGGAATGAACCTACCCACCCACTCCTTTTTTGCAGAAGAGGGAAACTAGAACAGAAGAGTTAAGTGATTTTGCTCAGGATTACGCAACTAGCAAGTGTGCAAATCAGAATTTGAACCCAGGTCCACCTGACTCCAATTCCTGTCTCCTATCCACTAGCCATGCAATCCCTCAATCTTTGTGCTCTATCATGTAATAATTGCCTTGTTGTGGTACAGTCATTTTTCACACTTGTCTGATAATAGACAGAAAGCAGTTCGAAAGTTTAACACATGTGGAAGTGTTACGGTGGTTTGGGAGATGACATATATCATCTTGTTCCTCAATTTTACAAGCAAAAATGTGAAGGCCCAGAGAAGGGAGACAACTGGGGTATAGGCCTTGATCTTTTGTCCTGTGTCTCCAAATCCAGGGATCTTTCCCCATCTATAAAATGGGAATAATAATTGCATCAAACAAGAAAATAAATTGCAAAGTGTTTGCTTAGCACATAGCCTGGCACATAGAAAGCACTACATAAATGTTAGTTGCTGCCATTATTATTGGTATTATCCCCCCTGTATCATTAGAGTGATAAGATTTTACCTGTTAGACTCCTTGAGGTCAAGAAGAGAAATGCAAAAAGAAGGTATTGTTCTTCCCAAGGGAAGAACAATTGCAATCTTCCAATATTTGAAACACATGGAAGGATATTGAGTTTACTTATTTTTCTGGGATAACTTGAGTACAGTCCTAACTAGAGTCAGGGGAAAAAGACAATGTCACTAATTGGACAAATCTATCGCCATTATCCGGCTAAACAACTTAGTCTGCTTGTCCAGGTGATGGCAGTTAAATGATACTAGTTTCATATATGTAGAAGAGCTCAGTAGTACAGATGACCTCTATATGTCTCTTCTACACCAATGGTCCTGATGATCTTGGGGGGAGGAGGAGAGCCCATACAGCTCTCCATTTGAGGGGGAGACCTCAATCTATACTCATGAATACCTGCACATGGACCTGCACACTAACACACACACACACACACACACACACACACACACACACACACACACACACACATACACGGTATGAGGCATTAATCCACTACTAGTGACAAAACCTGTGCAGCCCTCACAGGCTGGGATAAAGACTGTCCATATGAACTGTCCCTGAAATGCTTTGCTGCTAGATAAACTATCTGTGGTGTAAAGGCTGATTGGAATCAATTGGGGTAATTGTGAAGATGCACAGCAAGTAATTGGGAATCTCCTGCTTGTTACAGACTCGTTTCTGTACCAAATGAATTGACATGCTGTAGCTGCTGCCTTCCTAGCACAGTGGCAAGACACAGATTTGAAGTCAGAAGACACGGGTGGGATTCTCATTCCTGCCATTTTCTTCCCTTGTGACCTTGGGCAATTACCCCCTTTAGATCGCAGTTTTCTCTTTGGAAAATCAGATGGTTTCCAAGTTCCTCCTATGAGCCCTCCCCCATATTGCTCCTTCTTCATTGCCTCTTTCAGCATTCAGAAAATCCATCAGTGGGTCCAAGTAAGAAGAGGAAACCCACTCCAATTTTTCTTTCTAGCATCCTTAATTAAACCCACAGAAGGGTAGAGCCCTAATGATCCTTAGAGATGATCTCATTCCTAGAGATGAGGAAACTACAACCCTAGAAAGAAGTGAGTTAGTAGGCTTCATGGAGACTTGAATTATTCTTTCCATTCATATGGAAAAGAGTTCTTACTCCATAACATGCTGCCCTTCCCCAAAGTGAAGAAAAATTAAAATTCATCCCCCTTCCCACTTCCATTCTTCAATCCAGTGGATTGGGGGGGGGGTGTAAAATACTTTCTTTTTTTATTAAAGCTTTTTATTTTCAAAACACATGCATGGATAATTTTCAACATTTACTCTTGTAAAACCCTGTGTTCCAATTTTTTTTTATTCCTTCCCTCCTGCCCCTCTCCTAGATGGCAGATAATACAATATATGTTAAAAGGTGCAATACATATTTCCACAAATATCATGCTGCCTAAGAAAAATCAGATCAAAAAGGGAAAAAAATGAGAAAGAAAGCAAAAAGCAAGCAAACAGCAACAAAAAAGATGAAAATACTATGTTGTGATCCACACTCAGTTCCCACGGTCCTTTCTCTGGATACAGATGGCTCTCTAAACCATTGGAACTATCCTGAATCACCTCATTGTTGAAAAGGGCCAAGTCCAGTGGATTCTTCATTAAGACATAAGATTCACAGTTTGAAGAAAAGCTTCTAAGGTCCATTCTAGCTTTTATATACCTTGCACATAAATTCTTGTCTTTGAGACTTCATTTCTTCATTGGTTTTTGAGATGCATGTGACATGGTTAAAAAAAAAAGCTAGTTATTGTTCAGTCATTTCGATTGTGTCTGACTCTTGGTGACCCCATTTGGGGTTTTCTTGGCAGAAATACTGGAGTTGTTTACCATTTCCTTCTCCAGCTTGTTTTACAGATGAGGAAACTGAGGCAATCAGAGTTAAGTGACTTGCCCAGGGTCATACAGCTAGTGTCTGAGGCTGGATTTGAACCCAGGTTTCCCTGATTCCAGGCCCAGCACTCTTATCTACTGCACCATCTAGCCACCCCAAAGAAACCCCACCTAACAACAATAATGATAATGACTTGCATTGTTTTCACCTCTCTTATAAGTCAGGTACACTGTGTACTTTATGGATAATTACCTCATTCGATCCTCATGACAACCCTAGGAAGTTATTATGATTCCCATTTTACAGTTGAGAAAATTGATTTCTACCATTCATTTGACTTTGAGAACATCACTGAAACTCATTATGCCTTTTTCTTCATCTGTAAAATTAAGGGGTTGTACATGATTTTGGTGTCTGGGAATCCCTTCACGTCTAAATCTATAGTTCTAACATGGTCGTGCAGATATGGTGTCAGAAAAATGGTTAGTTGACCTTAAAGTGCCCTAGAAATGAGAGGTCTTTTGTTTCTTTTCTTTTTTCCATCGGATGCAGGAGAGAGGAGGTTGCTGCATAATAGCCATCTTCAAATACATGAAAGAACGTTACATAACAGTGAGATTCTGCTTATTCCTCTCGGCCCCAAAGGACAGAGCTAGGAGCAGTGGATGGAAGAAATAGTTTGAGGCTCAGTGTGAAGGAAAATTTCCTTATAATTAGAGCTGCCCTAGAATAGAAAGGGATGCCTTCTGGAGACAGTGGATTCCCTTCACTGGAAAGCTTCAAATGAAGAATGATCAGCTTATCAGAGATGCTGTAGAGGTGTTTCCCATTCATGGTGGGGAGTTCCAGTTCCTAGTAGTAGAAACTTAGATCTGAGTTTCTACAATTCTGTGACTAGAAGGGAACTCAAATCAGAGAAAACTGACTCTGGAGCAGGTGCCTCTCCGTCCTTCCCACCGCCACTCTCACAAACAGCCTTAAAGGGAATTACTATTATGTTTGAAATTCATGCCCAAGGTTGATCGGTCCAAACCTCAGACATCATCCTAGATGATGCATCCTAGACTCTCTTGGAGAGGCTTTATTATCACAGCCTCATCTGTTCCAGAAAAGTGATACTGCTCCCTCCTCTCCCCCCTACTAATGAGGGATTAGGCCCAATCAGAAGGAACCCCAGAAAGAGAAAAAGTGGAGTTGACTTCCATCTCCTGTGATGGGAGAAATACGCAGTCACATATCTATGACAGGAGAGTCTCCCCAGGATCCCAAACCATGCAGCTGCATTCTTCCTGAGTTCCATAAGCTCACCTGGATCTGCGGCTCTTTTCACAATCAGATCTCCCAAACAATTCTACAACTTGATCATAGATTTGAACTAGAAGAAGGCTTACCAGTTAACAATCCAAAGCCCTCTTCTCACAGATGACGCCCACTGAGTTTATAAAGTCACATAATGTCACATAATTGTCTGAGGTCACACATTCAAGCAATAAGCATTTATTAAGTACCAATTATGGGCTAATCACTGTGCAAAATCAGGGTTGAAATTCAGCCTCCTTTCTACTGTACCATGTTGTTGGAAGCAACATTCTCTCACCTATATTCTCCCCTGCATGCCAGTAATGGTGACAGTTACAGCAATCTTCATCATTTCCCCTACACATAATCCCACCCCTTTCCATAGTTTTTATGTCCAGGAGACTCAAACCCACACCATATAAAAATTAATTGAGGAACCTGAGAATTTTGCTTTGAGAAAAGAAGCCCTAATGGGCAATAGAAGCTGGGAAACACATTTGTCTTTGGGCATTGGTGGGGCCAGAGATTAGTTTATAGTGTGATATTTTTCTTGATCTTCATAATGATTCATAATGATAGCAAGCTGATGTGATCCCCATTTTATAGGAGGAAACTAGATGAATGAATGAAACATTTATTAAGAGCTTACTATGGGCAAAAGCTTAGAAATACAAATAGGAAAGTAAGACAGATCCTGCTCATTAGACTATAAGCATCTTAAGAATTGGGTTTTTCCATTATTTCGGTTTTTTTTAATATCTGTTCCTAGCACCAAGCGCAGCACCTGACACATAATAGGCACTTAAATGTTTAATCATTGATTGGTTACTATCAAGGAGTTCCCAATCTAATAGAAGGAAACAACATATATCACAGGTTCAGCTGCAGGTCAGATGGTCTTGAGGCAGATGGGAGGTAATGCATCATCTTTAGTGCCATTTCTATCGCTAAAAACCAAATCTGTCTCTGATGTTGGAACATTTGATAGTGCCAAAGACTTGGGTGGCAATAACTTTTTCTGTGGCTGCCGAGGAGTCAGAGACTAAGAAATATTGGGAAAGCACTCAGCACAGTGCCTGGCACACATTAGGCACCTAAAAATGCTTGTTCCCTTCCCTCGCCATAACACCTGCAGAGGTAGTGTCCAGGGCACAAAGTTTGTTTCCCTGGGTGATGGCATGGGGTCAAGCTGGAATCAGGGACAATGATTGGGGAACGGGGTGCTTCCATTTCTAGGATTCTTAGTGACAGAATTCTGGGGTCCCTTCACCCTGACTTTAGGGGAGATGGTGATCAAGGTGATGGTAATACTGTGGCCTTTTGGGAATACGCTACCTCTTACCTCTCTCTCGGGGTACCTTCCTGCTTCTGAGAGGTCACGTTTATAGGCTCATGCTATTTATATCCTGAAGGGTTTTCAGAGAACATCTAATTTAGTCTCCTTAGCCTCTGTTATTCTAATAGGATATATTCTATATCCTATATCTATATTGAGATATTCCATATCCCAAACCTGGGAAGGGCGACTTGTCAAAGGTTATTGTAACTATTGGAGATAGGGTTTAAACCCACCTGATCTGGCGCCAGACCAGGTGCTCTTTCCTTTATACCATGATGGGTTTCCCAGGCTAGTAGCAATAACAAGAAGGCAGTGAATCTACCAAGCAGATGAGATATAAAAAATTAAAGCATCTTCCTTCTTCCTTTTAGAGTTTTTCCAATGAAAATAGAGAAGAGTCAAATCTTTTGGAGAATACAAGGGGATTCACTGAATCTTGGCCTTCCAGTGGCTCAGAAGAGGCACCTAATCCTGCATTTATACTTGAGTTCTATAAGAATTCTATAGGTGTCCCTCCATCTCCAATGATTTCCTTGAATACCCACTGCAAAGTCCTACACATTTTGTATTAATAATAGGATTGAAATAAAGACTTGTTCTTTTATGTCATTGATATAACAGACTTCCAGGTATTTAAATAGCACTATTATGCCAGGCACTGTGCTTAAGGGTTTAAAAATATTATCTCATTTGAGCCTCACAACAGTCCTAGGAAGTACATGGTACTATTATTATTTTCATTTTACATTTGAGGAAATTGAGACAGACAGAGGTGAGATCATTGCCTAGTAGCTGCCTGAGGCTGGATCTGAACTCAGATGTTTCTGCCTAGCTTGGTAGAACCTCATTCTCCCAATATGTTCATTAATTTGTCTGAAATGCATTTGTTTCTGTTGTTAAGTCATTTTCAGTTGTGTTTAAGTCTGACTCCATTTGGGGTTTCCTTGGCAGACATACTGGGGGGGGTTGCCATTTCCTTCACCAGCTCCTTTTACAAATGAGGAAACTGAGGCAAGGTTAGATGGCTTGCCCAGGTGGATATAGCTAATAAATGTCTGAGACTAGATTTGAACTCATAAAGATGAATCTTCCTAATTTCAAGCCAGTGCATCATCCAGCTGCCCCCTGAGAGTATTAGTATTAGATAGTATTAGATCATTGCCCAGAAAGTCCTGAGTTGTTAAATGACTTATCTAGGATCAAATAGTTGAACCCAGGTCTTCCTAGCTTGTAGACAAGCTATCTGCCATGGCCAGACTGCTAGAACTCAGATTTCTCTCTTAGTTCTAGCAAATTGACCAAGCACTTTGCATGATAGAAATCTCATATGAGCCTTGTGAGGTTGAATGAGGATGGGTAATTCTGTTCATCTGTGTGTTCCCAACATAATCTTGCATACAGTAAGCATTTGGTAATGCTTGTTTAATTGAGGAAAATCATTGTCTCCTCTATTGCATAGGTGGGTAAACTGAAGCTCTCAAAGACTACATATTTGCCCATGGTCCCACAGTTAGGAAGTGTCAGAGGCTGGATTTGAATCCAGCTCCTTCTGACTCTAATTTGAACACTTTATCCACTGCAAAACCTGTCTCTTTCTGGAATAAACCATTTTCTGCTAATTTAAACTTCAGCAGAACTGCAGGAACAGCTGATCATTGTCTTTCTTACTATCAGCTCCCCAAGATTTGAAGATTACATATTGTTAAACCTCCGTGTTTTCTCTTCTCTAGATGAAAGGGCTCTACTAGTTCTTTTCCACTTTTTTCTCTCAAGGTTACCTTTAGAATCTTTTCATTATCTTGTCTGCTCTTCATTGCCTGCTTGCCATACATTTTCTCCCCAAAGCACATATCTCCAATCTGACTAGAGCATTCTGAGCCAACATCAAACAAAACGAATTTGGGATAATCTTTGGTTGCAGAAGATGGCTGGCTATCCCAACATCCAATGCCCCAAGGAGCTAGAGGGTCAGCATGTGACAGAGGGGTCAGCGGTGATTGCATGTACTCACCTGGGACCCCAGAAAGAGCTCAGCTCCACCCCCTTTGTAAATAAGAATTTGCTTGCCTAGCCATTGGCACGGGGAGTTAATATTTCCATCACTGTGTTTAGGAATTAATTTTGAGAGAACTTAATCACCACCTCTCTCCTTCTCTCTCACCCCTTTCTCTTCTCCCTTCCTCTCCCTTCTAATTTTCCACTTGGCTGGGAATTCTCCTGCAGTGAAAGTTCAGACTTAGGGGAGGGCCAAGGGAGCTGCTTCATTAGAGAGGATAATCTCATTGGAACCACTGACTTGAATAATAACACCTTTAGTAGGGCCCAGGAGCCTGGTTTCCTAGAGGTTTTTAAGCACCTTGCACTGTGAGGCTAGGAAGAGCTGAGAGGCAGGGGAGGCAGAGCAAGGCAGAGGAGAGAAAGGGGATCACAGTGAGTAGCAAGTCTAAGTATTGTTGCCTCTCTCTCTGAGGCCCTGAAGGGCTTTTCTCTGGTGTCTGCTTTCTCAATTACTATTAGCTAGTGTGGTGGGGATGTACATGTGTAGATTTGATGTTATTTGGGCGTGCTCTTTGCAGTCTCTCAGAGCCTTGCTTCCCCTGCATAGAAAATGGGTAGATTAATCGCTTCCCTGGCCCCCACCTGGCTCTCTACAGTGGAGAAAATTACTTCAGGGAAGCAGCTGGAGCTCCTCAAGAAGAAAGGATTTCTTTTTAAACATCTCAAAATTATAAGTTAACCCTTTCTCTATTTCCTAGCTCCACTCAAGAGACTCACAATTCATTTTCCTTGGTAAGCCAATGTGTGTAGTACCTTGGCAGATCCCACAAGACATCAGAAAGGATCCATTCATTATCATATCACACTTAAGGTCAATTGTAATTCTCAACACTTCTGGTTTCCTCTTTTATGGACTCCTGAGAGGGAGCAGAAATGTCAAAACATGCCTGGAACTGACCTTAAACCTGATATTCTTTTATTTGGGTAGTTGCTTCCCTGTGTGCCCCTCTTGGACTCCTAATAAGGAATTGGAAAGTCTATTCATAGACACTATTAATGCCTCTTTTCCTCCTCTTGTCCTTTCCTTTCCTATCTGTCCTGGACTTGACCACCTCTCTGGACAAAAAGAAGAGAGCCCTGGCTAGTTCTTCCCTACCTCCCCTCTTTAGATTGGGGGGAAAGCTAAGCTTTGTTCTGGGCCTGACTTGGAATTGAAGAAGGCAGGAAATTGACTAATGTTTAAGGCTGTAGGGATGGATGGGGATGGATGGATGGAGGAAAAGCTTTTGTTAAGTGCTTACTATGTGAAAAATACTGTGTAAGTTCTGGGGACACACATAGAAAGGCGAGACCGTCCCTGCTCTCAAGAAGCTCCCATTCTAACAGAGGGCAATCAAGGCATGAAGGAGAATTGAACTGCATTTAGATTAAACAAGCCCCTTAGGTCCTCCAGTTACAGAAGCAAAGCATATAGTAATACATCTTTTCTAATGTAATTTCCATTAATAAAACCATATCTATTTCCATTGTTGAAGGAGAGAGGACCTTAATGGTGGCAGGAACTTCCAAGGGAAGCTCAGGAAGATCTTGGGTAATTTATTTTATGGAGAAGAACCAGGATTAAATAAATTTCTCCCCCATCCCCTAAATACCCTTACAGATCACTGAGCTAGTAAAGACTGGAGTAGCACTAGGACCTACTAAGAGAATGTCCGTGAACCCCTTGAGAGAGTAAAAAAGAGGATACCAATGGTTCCTCTCTTTTGATCTTAATTTAGTATTTGGGGTGATGTTAGGTCTAGGAGTAGCTCCATTTTCTCTCTACAATTTAATCAGAGACACTTTGCAGGCCAGTTTATTGCTCTTGGAAATGGAAACTTCAAAGTTGGGGAGTCAGTGAATAATTTAAAGCCTTACTGACTCTCTTGGGCTCACTGTTAATGGGCATAATAACACTATTAATAGCGACGTCAGTTGCAGACACCCTGGAAAAGTCCATAATATTAGCTTAATGGCTAAAGGTAATGGAGTTCTCTGTACAGGAGCTGGCCTGTTAAATTAACTCCACAGACTTTTAGGCAGTCAGTGTTGCTTCCATCAATCTGCTGGAAAATGTACTTGAGGTGTCAATGTTAAGATCCAACCTTTCATCTTCTGGGCAGGGAGGCCTAGGAGAGGCTTAGGTGTGAGTTGGAAGACACCTCCCTCAGAAAGCCGCAGTGATCCTCAGAAGACTGCAAAACAGTGTTTGGGAGGAAAAGTAATTGGAACAATTTAGGCTGGAAAAGAGAAGATATAAAAGCAGGGTTTGCCAGCAGAAAGGGCTAATATATGTAGGTTGGAACAAAGGAAAAGGGACTGTGATTGCAACAAGGGGATTTGCCACCAACCTTCCAATCAAGAAACTTTTGGATGATTTTTACCTCTTCATTGTCCTTTCTACACATCCGTTTTGTTGCTGAGTGATCTTGCTCTGACCTTCATATCCTGTCCTGAATATGTTACTTCTCTTCTGTGCTTTTCATGTCTACTTCTCCATGGGCCTTCACGTTGAGACCGGAATTGCCTTCAATCTGTCTTCCAGATATTTTTAAATGGATAATTCCTGAACCACCAAAGATCAGGGCTGAAATTGTCACTGTTTCAGATCCATTTCTAAATTCCAAAGTGGCCTAGTGAAAAATATATAAAATAAACACCAAATTTGCAGTAAGATCCTGGTCTTGTCACTACCTGTGTGATTTTAGGCAAGTTACTTAACATTTCTTAGCCTCAGTTTCCCCATAAATGAGAGATTTGCATGTGTCCAGCTCTAGAGCCCTTTTACCATTTTAAATCCTATGATTGATTGTTTTTTTCTGTCCTTTTGGGAAGAAGCACTCATTCATTTATCTTGCCATAGATATTGGATCATTATTTTAATGTGAACCATTCTCCCAGGCTACACACTGAAAGCATCCCTCTTAGATGTCATATAAAAACTCCTGAAATCCTACCTCTTCTTACAAGCTTTCCCCCATTAATTAAAAGAGAGTAGATGATTCCTCCCAGTCCCTTCCCTCTACTTGTACAACTCCAAAGACTCCTCTCACGATGCATCAGTTATGTCTGGCGTTTTGTGACCCCGTTTGCTGTTTTCTTGTCTGGAGTGGTTTATTGTTTCCTTCTCCGGCTCCTTTTGCACATAAGGAAACTGAGGCAAACAGAGATGAAGAGACTCGCCCAGGATCACACAGGAAATGTCTGAGGTCACATTTGAACTCCACTGTGCTCCCTAGATGCTCTGTGTTGCTTATACTCAATAAAAACATGGCAGAACCCCACTTTAAATGGATTTGAATAGGAGTGACAGAATCATAAGAATCATAAAATGCTTGAAGGACAGAAACCTGAGTTTTACTTCTGGTTTTGTTCTTTCCTATAAATATATGATTACTACATTAATATATGCGTTTGAGCAAGAATTTCTTTGTAAGATGGGCAAAATAATACATTATCTACATCAAAAGATTGTTGTATGGCTATAATAAATATGTTAAAAAGGACTTCATCAACAACAAAAACATTATTTACATGTAAACTAATATCATTTTTAATCTATTCTGAGATCAAATCGCCTCTCCTAAAATCCAGTAAATCCCTGGTCATATTAGCCTAATATAATACAGACTCTAAAATGCTGAGAGCCTTGTTTACAGCACCAACATAATAAACAGCTCCCCCATGTATTATTTATTCATTTGTGCAATGCTCATTCATTTTTCTGTGGAGTCTTAATATGACTTCATCGCCGTTATCTGTCTCGAAGGGATGGATCGTCATCTGTTTAACTTGCATAGGACGATACCTTGTATGCTACCACATGCAGATGGGCATCAAACATGTACTTTAGTGAGTGTTATAATTATATTATAAACACTACATAGATTTTAATTTATCTTCGCACTGCAACAGCCCCCACTTGTCACCCTCTGCAAATCTCCAATCTACTAAAAAAATTGAACTCCTTCCCTTCTGTCATCTTAAGTTACACACTGCTTTTGTATCTCTCTCCAGGTGTACCAGGAAGGAGCGGTGTGAGAGATCCAGGGAGCCTCGCAGATTTGCCTCGGAGATGAAGCAGTGTGTCCGCCTGACAGTGCATCCCAATAACATCTCTGTTTCACAGTATAATGTCCTGGTAAGGACGGGCTGAGGAGCTTGGAGGAGGGAATCTGGAGAGCTTTTCTCAAGGTCTCTGTCTTCAAAGAGAAACCTGGGCACATGGTGACTCCCGAAAAGCTTAATACTCAAAATGACCACCAAGCAACAAGACCTGCTCTTAGCCGAACTGTTCTCGTTCCTAATGTGTTGAATAATGTGTTAAACAAAAAAACAAAAACAAAAACAAAAACACTTTTGTTGACCAACTGAATGGATGAATGTTGAATAGAAACAGGTATCTAGAATACAGTCTAGACAGGCAGTGGTCCTCACACTTTTTAAATAGGGGCCAGTTCACTGTCCCTCAGACTGTGGGAGGGGCCGGACTATAGTAAAAACAAAAGCTCCCACTCTGTCTCCGCCCCTCGGCCCATTCGCCATAACCCGGCGTGCCACATAAACGTCCTCAGGAGGCAGCATTTGGCCTGTGGGCCGTAGTTTGAGAACCCCTGGAGAGTCTTCAGGGGAAAACTAAAGAATGAATGTCCATGCTGCAGTAAGGGAGTCACCAAAATTCTCATTAAACCTGGGAGAGCAGTCGCCCATTTAATGAATACAGTACATAGGAGATGGAGGAGAAGGTGATGGTTTAATAGTTTTGTTATACAGTTAATGGTTTAATCCATTCTTTGCTCAATTTTTTTGAAGATTGGACTTCTTTATTGGGGCTCCAATTGCCAATGATTAAATCCTATTCTATAGTTTCTAGGTTCTTAACACAGCTACTTTGTCCCTTTTAGCCCCACTGACACTTCATTCTTTGATTTCCCCCCCATTCCATTTTCTTTATTTCCATTCTCTCTCTTTTTTTCTCTTCTGTTCTCCTCTCTTTTCTTTCCTTCCTTCCTTTCATCCATTTTTATCTTTTTTCTCTTTTCCTTCTACGTCTTTTTCACTTTCATTTTTACCTTCTATTCTCTTATTTCTGTTTTCTATTTTCTTCCCCCCTTTCTCTTTTTACCTCTCCTCTCTTTATTTTATTTTGCTCTTTTCTTATCTCTCCCTATCCCTTCTGAATTTGCAGTTGGTCTTGGAGACCTATAATGTCCCAGAACTGTCAGCTGGGGTCAATTGTACCTTTGAAGACCTGTCTGAAATGGATGGCCTAGTGGTGGGCAACCAGATTCAGTGCTACTCCCCTGCAGCTAAGGAAGTGCCTCGGATCATCACTGAGAATGGTAAGTGTCCTCTAATGGGGTTTCCATCTACATGCACGTCCCTTCTCATCAAGGGCTGACAGGATAACCTGGGGTCCTTCTTTTTCTTTCCCAAGCTAGGCAGAAGTCCATAAAGGGAGCCTGAGATGATAGCTGAGGTAAAAGAGAAAAAGATGTCCTTCTGTCATTCTGAATCTGAGTCTGAGCCCCTCTCTCCCTTTGGCCTTTTATAGCCGGTTACAGAGCTTGTGTCTGAGGGAATAGAGTTAGAAGGGGAAAACAACCAGGGAAATGACTCTAGGATATAGTTTGGAATGAAGAGCAGAATCAAGAGCTGGAAAAGTCATGGCAAATGGCAGCCTGCGATAGGGCCAAGATTTGGGGGCTTGGTCCTGGTATCAGCTTTTTGCACCTTCTCTCTGCACCAGTGGGCCTCTGCTCCCACCCCTTCCTTTCCAGTGCTCTGCCACTGATACCAACCAATCGCCCTAGCAATGGGCCAGGAATGGGGAAGACAGGGCTGGAAAGAGAGCACCTCTCAGAGCTGGCAATGGGCAGAACTGGCTTGGGCAAATTAATTCCATGTTGTCCCTCCCATTTAGGCTTGTCAAGTTTCCTTTATGCTGATTGATTAATGAGGCACTCAGGGAAGGAAGAGAATTCGGGGGCTGAGGGGGTGGCAGGGCCCAGGGGTCACTTCTGTGAATTAAACATAGGTTCCACCTCTGACAGTGGCACCAGATGATGTTTTCCTATGATTCCTATTCCAGACAGAACCCTCAATCTGGGAATGTTGGAGGAGGTGGTGGGAAAGGATCTATATTTATAGGTCTGTTTTAGGTGTATATATGGCTATGAAGTCAAGCATGTGTAAAAAATACTTTTTGCTTACTTATAGTATACCTACTGAAGTTCTATTGTGGTGCTTCATCATGAGCCAGGCTTCTCAAAACGTACCATGGATTTTACACTGTGGGATAGTGAAGAGAACATTGGCTCTCCAGTCAGAGGACCTGGGTTCAAATCCCATTAATGTTACTTAATAACTGAGGGATCTTAGACAAGGCTTACCTTATAGAACCATTTTCAAAGTAATTAAATAATTAATAAAAATGCTCAATTTTAGTTGGGAGTTAATAAAAATAAAGATATATTATTATCACATTATATAAAATATACATTATATTATATTACATCTAATTAATATACCCCCTGAAATCTATTCATGGACCCAATGGGGATCTGTGGACCCTATGTTAAGAACCCTTTATTACAAAGGAAGGAGCATCTCCTTTAGTGAAGGGAGTGATCATACGGACAAAACCACCAAATACTGACATATTAGGGTATATTGAAGTTTGTCATGGCAGCTGTGAGATTGTGCAGCTTAATCCTCTGGGTCCGTGTCTAAGGGAATTAGAAGTATCCCCGTGTGTGTGTGTGTGTGTGTGTGTGTGTGTGTGTGTGTGTGTGTGTAGGGAAATGTGTAAAATCTTTTGTGGATCCATAGTTATTGTGTATGTATCTATAATGCAATAACAGATTTGTATGTGTGGCTGTATTTCTTTGTACATATAGAGGGGGAAAACGAGAGATTTAGCTCATCTAAAATCAAAGGAAATGATTAAAAAAAATAGAAATAAAATTGAAACTGTCCACAGGAAGATCATCACCTCCAGAATGAATGAAAGAATCTGTTGTATAAATGGCCCAATAATGATCTGACTTTTATTGGCTACATTCCCCGGGACCTCTATCAATAATGGTAGAACCTCGCTTCAGAATAAACCTGCATTTTGGACCAAGGTCGGTTTAAAGATCCCCAGCCTTCCTGTCCTAATCCTGGCTGACTCTTCCCTTCCCAGGGGATCACCATATTGTCCAGCTGCAGCTCAAGTCTAAGGAGACGGGCATGACCTTTGCCAGCACCAGTTTTGTCTTCTACAACTGCAGCGTCCACAATTCGTAAGTTATTCCTTCCTGCCCTACTTCATTTTCTCTTCCTTTTGTGGGGGTGGGAGAGGGGAGAGAGGAGGAAAGAGAGAGAGGGGTCGAGCAAAAAGATCCATCCCCTGTTATGGGAGAAGATAGGAATGGTGTTCCAAATCAGAGACTTCTGGTAAATATTGAGTTGAGAGAGGTCCCCATCAACTGGCGTGCACAAGTCCCAAGATGGAAACCTAGAAAATGAGAAGTCATTGAAGGAGATTGTCTAAGAAGCAGGCCATAGGAAGTCAGTACTTACTCTTCAGATACAGGTGTAGAAGGCATCCTGGTGCAGTGGAAAATGGTGTCTACGGCCACAGATTTGAATCTCAGAGTACCTCTGACTACGTGATCCTAGCAAGTCAGTTAGCCTCGAAGGAGAAAAAATTCCTCTTTTGTAAGATGAGGGAGTTAGAGTGGCCAGCTTTGATATATTTCTTCTCCATATCTATTACCCTCAGAGTCAGTGGTGAATAGGTGATGGAGCTGGCAAGGCGAGCTTTCTGTTCTTCTAAAACCCAAACAATAGTATTAGCTAGAAGGTAAGAAGTTTTCCTTTGGAGTTAAAGGGTCCTACTGATATCCTTCTCTTTTTTTTCTCTTTTGTATCCACATCCAGGTGCCTGTCCTGTGTGGAGAGCCCCTATCGTTGTCACTGGTGCAAATACCGCCATGTCTGTACCCATGACCCCCAGACCTGCTCCTTCCAGGAGGGTCGAGTGAAGCTTCCTGAGGTAGGGCACCTCCAGGTACCACTAGGAGTGGTGTATCATGGGGAAGCAAGAGGAAGCGAGCAAAACAGTCTTCAGTTCTTTGCCTCTCCCTGTGCATCCATGGTTAATCTCTTCTGAGATGATGATTCCCCATGACCTGGTGGAGAAGAATCAGTAAACCAAGCACACAGTTCTGCTCTCCAGCCAGTCTGGTTCTCCTTCCAGTCTGGGGAGGCTCCATTTCCACTTTAGCTTAGAACAAAACTGATAGATTGAGTCCTAACACTGTGGCCATCCTGGGCACCAGTGAGCGTCAGTCACTCCAGAGAACCGTGTTCATTCTCTACGAAGTTCTGGGGGGAGGAAAAGAACAAGAAGCACAAGGTACAGTTCTGATGGCTGTAATTAGGTACATAGTCCAACAAAGTTCTAGGACAAGGAAGCAGCCGGACTTAGCCCAGTTTGCTCGGGAACTGCCATAAGATAAAAGTCAAATCTAACTATTTTTAAGGGAGTGGGGAGTGAAACATGATCTCTCTGTGGCAAATATCTCTCCTAGCTGTAATTTGTCTTATGTTATTCACCGTCCATCCATCTAGGATTTATTGAGCACTTGATAGCACTGTACTAAGCTCTGATGACTCAGAGATAAAGAATGATGGTCCCTGATTTCCAAGAGCTTACCTCTCTTTAGAGGGGGCGGGGCGGAGATCCATGCACACAAGGAAGTAGATGGCTGTATTGATGATGCTGACACCTCGTGTGGCCAAGGACAACCACCCGCTAGCAGGGGATGCTGCCTGGTTTGGAAAGAGCTCTCCCAGCCTCCTCCTCTTCTTCAGACACCCCTCCCTGCCCCTAGGGACTGGCCAGATGACTGGCATAGAGGATAACCTCTTCTGCCCTAAAAGTCACTGGAAGCAGAGGCCAGGAGCCATGGAGATAGCTGAGAGGTTGGAGCCTCCCACACAGGTGTCTTCATCCTGCATTCCCTCCGAAGTTTCCATGGAGGTGACTCTTCCACCTCCTTAAGCTCTCTGGGCTCTTCCACAAGTCCAAAGGATGGGAATGGGTGATTCTGCTGGAATCAAAGGCAGGGCAAAATTTCCCTGGGCTTGAATAATTCAAAGAGGTGACTGGGAGACGTCTGCCCCTTAACAACAGGTATCCATTTCTACCACATCGTCATTTTAAAAGCAATAATCAGGACAGTTCTGTATTCCTAAAATGCAAGAAAGGAGTGAAGGGGCAAAAGAGAGATCTAAAGAATTATCTCTAAGGAAGATGTGAGAAAGATAAGGATACTGTTATCTGATGGGGGTGGGGGAGTGGTCAAAGAAGGCTCCCTGAAGGAGGGTATATTTCAAAATTGAGATGAAGCAGGCATATACTACACACTTTTATATGTGTGTATTTATATACATATATATATGTATATAGGTGTGTATTTATATATGTGTATATATGTATATATATATGTGTGTGTATGTATATGTATATATGTGTATATATCATATGTATATACCATTACATATTATATACTATATTCTGTGTTTATATATATATGAATATACACAGAGAGAGGGAGAGAGAAAGAGAAAGACTTGTAGATACAAAATAAAGGGAGGAGAAGGGAAAGAAAGAATGTGATAGAAGAGGAAGAAGCTAGAACAGGTGAAAGAAAAGAGATTTGATGAGAGTGTGTAGCCATTTCTTGGTCTCGCTATTTCTTCCCATTATACTTTTTTAAACCAGATTTCAGGCAGTAACCTTTGATGGATTTTCAATGGCAGTACAGAAAAATTCTATATATTGTTTTCTACTTAGTCTAAATGTTCTTACAAGGTAAAGACCCAGAGTGAGATAAAATCAAATCAAAGTATCACAGATGTAGAGCTGGAAAGGACCTTCAAACTCACATAGGTCAACTCCTTCATTTCATAAGATACTAAGTCCAGGGGCTGAGTTGATTTGCTTCCAGTCACAAGGACTAAGTACTGGAACAGAAATTTGAAACAGAGACCTAAGAGCCAGAGCTCTTCCTTTGAAAGCTCTTCAAAAATGTTGAAGTTGTTTTACAAATGTAAAGCACTATTATTTATTTATTATAGTGGTCTATACCACTCAGAGCATCTGGTAAAGTACTTTGCCTAGTGTAGATGCTTATGCAAAAATAGCCTGCTGGAAACAAATCTTTTTTTTTTTTTTGATTAATCCTAGCTGAATTCGTCATGTGAAATAGTCCGGTGATGCTCTAAAAACATCCCTGAAGTCAGAGCCCATTACCAAAGCTAGACCCCTTCACTTCACTTTCCAGGCAGGATTCAGATACTCTCCTGTGGAGGGAGTGTAGGCTAGCGCATCATCCCAAACGCTGAGAGCATGGCGTACCACCGGCCCTGGGAATGACCGCCCTGTCCTGGTACTAGAAGGAAAGAAGCTGAGAGAGAGAAAGAGCCAATGAACATCCCTGAAAAGCCAGCCAGAGTGAAACACGTCCTTTCCCCGCTCTGGACCTGTTCTACGACAAGAGCATCTGTAAGAGTTTACTGCAGCCAGGCAGTGAGGAAAGCAGGAGGCTTGTTCCTTTGTCTTAGCCCTGGATGGGACAGGGGAAGGATGGGCACTTTAATTATGATCCCCATCAGCTCTACTCAGGCAAAGAATTGGAGGGTCAGAGTCGAACTTCATTCAAAGAAAGGGAATTTCAAGGGATAATTGGTGGTTCATTCATTCACCAATGAACCAACATTAATTGAATACCTGTTATTAATAGGTGACATTCATGTAGCCGAGCCATATTGGCAGAGATGATAATGACTTGCATTTCTATGGGACTGTAGGGCTCACTAAATGCTCATGTCCAGGTAAATAGAGCAAGTATTATTGGCCACGTCTTGTAGCTGGGGGAACTGAAGCTCTGAGAGAGTGAGCGATTTGCCAAAAGTCACAAAGGGGGTAAAGGTGGGTCTTGAACCCAATTCTTCTGCCTCCTCATTCCAGACCTCTTTTAATTATAACAAGCTGTTTCTCTCTCTGTCAGCCACCATGCGAGGAACCAAGGAGGTCACAAAGACAGATGATGCAGTGCTTTGATGTTAAGCTTATAATATATCAAAGGAGATAAAACAGACATAAATAACCACGGATAGTATGTGGCAAGTGCTGAAAGAGTGATAAAATCAGCATTGTAGGAGTTCAAAGGTGGATGCTCATTTCTGCCTTTCCAGCTGGGACTTGAAGAAATAGAAGATTTCAATAAATAGAGATGGAGGGTGTGTTTTGTAGTAGAGAAAGGGATGATAAGCAGGTAGGCAGAGAGAGAATCATTTCTGGTAGAGGAAACAGCTGAGCAAAAGTATGGAGGGAAGAAAATGCAAGATTTGTTCAATGTCGATCAGTCCAGTATGTATTTAGGAGCATGATACCTTGCACCATTGTTTCCTTTATAACCAAATCTGTTGAAGCTGGATTACAATGAGAAATGCACTTTTTGCTTTCTTAATAATCATTCTGAAGATCCTGGGGACTAGAGAAGGAAAGAGAAAGAGAAAGTCTGTTATACAAACAAAAAATTAGAAAAATCAGTGTTTTAAAGCATCCCCCCCCCTTTTTAAAGGAAGGAGTAAAGAGATTTTATTTTCTTTTAAACTATGTATGTAGGAATAGGGATAGGGATAGGGTGGGAGTAAGTGGGAGGCCTGTAGAAAGTTAAATATGAATTCCTATATGTAAAAGTCTATTCTAAGATTCCATTGGAGACAAAGAGAAAACAAAAATAAAACAAAAAACCATCAAAAATGAACTTAAACTCTGTAGGAAAACTCTGGTTGGATAACACATTAGATTTCTTGATTCCTGGGTGGGAGGGATTTAAGATGAGTCTGTTGACAAGAGGTTGCAGAATCTCCAGTCCCTAACATCTTTTTAATATTGCTTAGGTACTATATTGTGATAGGGACCTGCGAAGGTCCTCTCTGGTATTAACACTCTAGACATGAATACTTGACTAGACTTTGAGGCTGTTTAGTTCCCCAAAGAGAAAAAAACATTGCTAGAACAGAGATAAAGGGACACTTAAAAAAGAATATATCTAACAGAAGGTATTGTACATAGAACAGTAATATACAAGGAACAAAACGGAGGGAATTATAAATGGAGAAGATGAGAGAAATAATTGAATTATCTACAGATTTCAAAGACTCCCCAAGTATTTAATTATCTTGAAAGAGATTTTCATCTTCCTGCTTTTATCTCTTTGTTTTCTCCTCTTTTCTAGTTGTTAAAGATATATTTGTGTGTGTTTTAAAAAATAAGAGAAAGTAAATAATTGTATGGGGGGTATGTTTGTATATATATACATATATGTATGTTGATATGTGTGTATGTCAACACCTGTCAAGTTCCAGGCACTGTGTTAAGTGTATACACACGTGTATATATGTATGCATATGTGTGTCGAGCATTTATTATCCACCTACTATATGTCAGGCACTCTGTATATGTGTGCATATACAATGTGCACCTATTTGTATTGCATGTTTTTAAAATTAGGAGAAAATAAATAAATGTGTGTATACATATGTGCTTATATTTCAACAAATATTAAACACCTACTATATTCTAGGTACTATGCTAATAGCATATGTATAAGTACACATATAGATATATACACGTGTATATAATATGCACATCTACATATATAGTGTGCATATTTATAAATTCTCACATATGTATACACAAACCTTTTTGAAGATCTGGCTGCAGATATAAGGATAATGTAAAGGAAAGTGGGAGGTTTGTACCTGATAAATTAAGGTCAGAGGAGAGGAGGGAGAGAAAACAGAAAAGAATCTACTTCTGCTTCTTAAACTTTAGGCTGATACACCAGGGACTCCTCCGGAATAGTAGCATCTTCTAAGCTTAGAGAGAAAGGAGCATGGAATCTGTGTCAGCATCTGACAGGGAGTAGCTGCTAGAAATTCTGTATCTTAGAGAAGATTGGCTGTTAGAAACCCCCAGAAGGATATTGGGGAAAAACAGGAGAAAGAAACCCAGACAGGAGAAAATGATACAGGTTTAGTACTGATATTGCTGTACTAAAGGGGGTGTATGATTTTATAGACTTTTGGAGATAGTTCCAAATTGTTCTCCAGAATGGCTGGACCAGTTCACCATTCCATCAATGGTAAAAAAAAATCTACTCAGTTTCTTGGGACACCCTGTATAAATGTCAGTTGTTGTTGCTATTTGTTATAGTTCTTATTAGCAAGATGCAATCCCCTTCAGCTGAGCAGGGTGTAATGGGACAGGATTACCGTAGATCAATCACACTTGGGGGAGATAGAAATGTGATGAGTAAATACAAAGAAGGGACCACTGAGGCTGAGGGACATTGCAGGCATATGGAAGGCAGCATGACAATAAATACTAGAATTTTAATCCTGGTACTTTTGTGTCTTCGAACAAGTTATATTATCTCTGTAGGCTTCAGTTTCATTATCTTTAAAATGAAGAGGTTGGATGCTCTGCTTACTATCCTTTCTTCCAGCTCTGAGTTTAGATCTTTTGATCCCTTCCTTCATTGTGGGCTATCTTGAATTGTTACCACTTTGTCTAGGGTTTTGTCTAATGGGCCTCCTATAAAAGGAGAAATAAATAATGATGAAGCCATATTCCAGATCCACTCCATAGCCACCCATCTGAATTGTTCTGGCTGAGCTTCCTTCCTTCCCCATCCCCGGGGGAGGCTGCTCTCTGGGCATGGGGCACACATAACACCCTGGACAGAGTTCACCAACCCTCCTAGACATCTCGTGGCTCACCTGTTATATGAATGGTCTATAGGTTTTAATTTCCTTCTAATTCCAAGGGAAAGGGATCCACACAGGAACCTTTTATTAGCCATAAATATTGCTGTCAGGTGTCCTTTCATCTGGACCGTGCTTTCTTGCATCCCCTGCAAGGTTTTCATCTTTGTGTCTTCCACTTTCAACACTGGCTTTGTTGACAGCCACAAGAGACGTGAAATTATCTCTTTTTCCCCCTGCATAAAGGATGCATTCAGGTAGAGTTATTGGTCCAGAACAGAGGACTGCTTGATCATTGTTGTTACTATATTAATGATAATTATTCTGGCATAATTATGCTTATTATAAATAGAATGTTCAATAACATATGCCGGTTATAGTAACTGTATTCCAAATTACAAGTGATTTTGTTGTGACTGATGATGAAATTGTAGTAAGGAGTAATTTGACTTCAGCACCAGAAGCTCTGAGGCAGAGGAAAGTGGATAAAGTTAGAAAAGGTCTTTACTCAGGAATGGGCAGCGGTATATCTAGATTGGCCAGATTGATGGAAATGTCACACACTTGTGGGAAAGAAATGGAGGAGAGAGAAAAAGCAGAGAGATCATGATCCGGTGGGGACAAGCCACGATCAAGATGTTCTCCCAATTTTATCAGTAAGGGAAATGTAAACTCAGAATGAAAGGCAGAAACAAGAACAATCTTCCTTCTTTGAGAAAAAGCATAATATGGTAGGAAACATGTAAATGTGCTCAATCCAGAATCCTGATTCTGACATTGACTAGCACTGGGATCATGAGTAAATCATGCATTCTCTCTGATTTTTAATTTCTTCATCTGTAAAATGAGTATGATAGTTACACCACTTACCCTTTGCTTCATTGTTAGAAAAAATAATTTTAGCTTTAATGCGCTATAAAAAATGTGAATTGTTGCTGTTATTATAGCTTTTGGTCAACTTCTCCCTCTGTGCCATCTAGGATCCCCCTCCTTGGACCCACTTCTCACAGAGCAACATCTTAGGGGTGAAGCCCAAACCTCAAAGGGCTTTGGTCTATTCAGATCTGTCTCTCATAACACAAGTCAGTGGTGTGGAGCTTCCCTGGAACTCATAATAATAACAATAATAGTAGTAGTATTGGAGTCCTGAAAAGAGCAATGATTAAATCAGCATGGGGAGCTCCTGGTATTGGAACCTCCTCTACTATTGAAGATCTAACTTATTTATTTTGAATAGAAATGTCCTGGGAAACTTGGGATACATAAGGATTAAGGGGTCTCCCAGGACAAGAGGAATGGTTCCAGAAGATTTCAATTTATATCTTCTTGACCATAGTCTATAAATGTGGTGTATGGGGTTGGAGTAGTCTTGGACTCATAACTCTGAAGCTGGAGGAGATCCGGTCATGTTTTTGGAGGAAGTTCTGTGCTAGGAGCTTGTTGTTGCTGTTCAGTTGTTTCGGTGGTTCGTGACCTCATTTAGGGTTTTCTTGGTGAGAGACTAGAGTTATTTACCATTTTTTCTAAAGTTCATTTTATAGATGGGGAAACTAAGGCAAACAGAGTTACATGACTTGCCCAGTGAAACCCAGCTAGTAATTGTCTGAGGTCAGATTTGAATTCAGGAAGATGAGTCTTCCTGACTCCAGGTGTGGTGCCCTATCCACTGGGCCATCTATCTACCCTATACTTGGAGTACCCTATGTTAATGAGTTTTAAGCAATGTTTCTTAATAATAATGCTGGTGATTTCTAGCATTTGTATAGCCCTTTAGGGCTTATAAAGTGCTTTACAAATATCTTGTTTGATTGTCACAACAATCATAGGAGTCAGATATTATTATTGTTTTCCTTTTCTAAATGAGGAAACTGAGGCAGATTTGCCCACAGTTCCTTAGCTAGTTAGTTTTGGACTCTACATGTGAATCCATGTTTTTTGACACTATTTCCCTAGAGAAAGAATAGCCAGAATATCCTTTTGGGGTGGGGAGTAGGAAGAGCATTTAAAGGGCCCTTTAATATCAGAAATTAGTGTTTTTCATGAAAATTTTCAACAAATATTCTGCAGGGCACCTCTTTAATCCATTATAATGTGGAACAAATATCCTTGTCTGAAAGTCCATCCTTTTATTTAACTAGAATCCCAAAAGTTGTACCCTAAACCCGTTTCCTCTTATTTCCTTTTGAGTAGAAATGAAGCACAGCTCTCTGGTAATCATTTTTAAACTGTTAGGTTATTTTCGAGCCCTCCTCCAGTTTTCCCTTCCCTGGACTAAATATAGCATGTTTCTTTGTCTTTTCTACGAAGTACAGACTTTTTTTTAGATATGTTCATATTCGTTTTCATAACACCCCTAAGAATGAGAGAAGGAAAAAGGAGAAAGATTGTCCTGGCCATTTGTCAGAGAAAACAAGCTAGTGACCTGGTCAGGCCTAC
Source organism: Sminthopsis crassicaudata (assembly GCF_048593235.1). Lineage (NCBI taxonomy): Eukaryota > Metazoa > Chordata > Mammalia > Dasyuromorphia > Dasyuridae > Sminthopsis > Sminthopsis crassicaudata. The sequence continues at coordinate 110,905,537 of NC_133621.1, forward strand.
ATAGCCAGTGACAGATCCACGGATAGAAGGCAGATAAGATGGTTCCCTGGGACCGGGGCACAAGCCATACCTTGAGCCATTCCTTCTTCAGGTTTCATGTATTCCAGGTTAAAGGCCAGAGGCTTCGAGGGGCTCTGTGTCAAGTTAAACCAGCACCCCAAATTCTTCCAATTATTGCTTTAGCAACTTCTGTCTCCCTTTTCCCTCACAGGCCTCCAGGCTTCCTTGTTCTTTCCGGATCCCCTTTCCTTTTCCTTCCCCTCATGGATTTTGTGGTATTTATTTTGGCTCCAGTGTTATCTCTAGTACAAGTGACTTGGTTTCTTTTGTGTGTCCTTTGCTTTATTAAGAGAGTGAGAAGTACAATTAGCCTGAGTCCATGCTGGCTTGGCCAGGAGTCTGCTGTCAGTGACCCCCTTCTCTCTGAATTCAAGTGAACCAACTGTCCCAGACCAGGACCCTTCGGCTAATCTTGAATATCAGAAGAGGGAAAGATGAACTTCTAATTTAATTACATAAACTCTAAAAGTTCCCCTTCCTGCAACCTGGACAAAGTCTACAAACTTTACTATGCTTCAGGAGATAGAAAGATAAGTCAAATACAGCCCCTGTCCTAGGGGAGCTTCAAATCTAGCAGAGGAGATGAGAGAGGCACACAAACAAGTAGTAGTTAGAACATCATAAATGCCCAGAGAGGATCCTGGATAGAGCTGGAAAGAGCTCTACAAACCATTGAGGCAACCCTCCTCATGTTAGATATGTGGATGTAGAGTCTGAGGGAGGGCCTTCAGGAGCTGATAGAGACCTTGCCTTTTTACTCCAGAAGCAAGACTCCTTCCCTTGTCCCACAAAACAGCACAGCATACTAGAGTGTTTCCCAGGAAGGAGAAATTACTTCTATCTAGGAATAGGAGATGAGTATCTGCAGGTTCAGGGAAAGAGACTGAAAGGCTGTGACATTCTGAGTTAGGTGTAAAGTGTGAGGCGAAGCTCATCTGGGAATTGGAAGCAATCATAGTTTGCTTTCTGGAAGCAGAAGACAGAATGAACAGGGTCCAGTTGTTCAACCATCATGCATTTATTAAACACCTTCTGTGTTCCAGGCACATTAAAAATAGAAATACAAAGAATGAAACAGTTCCTATGCTCAAAGAGCTTTTAGCTCTAACAGGGCATGTATATGGGCGTATACAGAAGAAATACAAAGAGAATAAACACAAATAAAGACAGAGGAATTCAATACAAGATTGTTTGGGAGGCAAGGAATTAATAGCTAAAAAAGACTAAGTTTCTTTTTCTTTCTTTTTTTTCTCAAGGTAGTTGGGGTTAAGTGACTTAGAGCTTATAAGTGCTTTGAATGTAGGTCTTCCAGACTCTAGGGCCAGTGTTCTATCCATTGTACTATCCAGCTGCCCCAAGAAAGGGTTTCAGTGGTACAGATCGGAAAGAGTGTAGGATATACAGGTACCATCATATGAGACGAGGCTGGGTAAGTAGATTTAACCCAGATTCGGGAAGGCCTCAGATGCCAATATAAGGAGTTTCAACTTTATTTGGAGAGTAGTAGGGGAGCCATTGATGGCTTATAAATACAAGAGGTATCTTTCAATGTTTATGAAAATTAATCTGATGGTGCTTTGTAGGAGAATCAGAAAAAATAGAAACTGGAAGTTGACAATCCAGACAAGAGTTAAGGAGGAACATAAAGATGTTAGAGACAAAATAATAAGAAGAAAAAGATGGATGCAAGAGAAGAGTATAAGAATGCCCAGCAGTTAATGGAGCCCCTTAGAATTTCTCAGAGGGAACTCCAGAAGCCCTATCTCTAACCTTGGTCCCTCACCTGCTCTTAAGGGGTGAAGGGCAATCTATTATTCTCTTCAGGTATCCCATTATTCTCTCTGGTCTCTGCAAGCTTCCTCTATCCCCATCAATCTCTTGAGCCTTCTTCCCATCATGCCCCTATAAGGTTATAGGCATTTCCCCTCTGTATTATTACTTGTGCTCTCTCTATAAACAGGCAGATCATAGATCACACTAATGGCATTATAAACTTGGGGAACGTGGAGGAAATATATGGGGTATTAAATTTTTTTGTCTTGGGGCATGATGGGACTGGGGAGGCAGGCGTAAATTTGGGAGGAGGGGTCTCCCAGAAGAACTGACACATCTCGGGAGATTGATGGGGCCCAAGATGTCTTTTGGGAGGAACTCCTCTCTCCCTCATTTCCTCAGTCCCCCTACTAGAGCAGCACACCTCCCCTCCATAGATCCCTCCAAGGCCTGTGCTTTTGAAGTTAACTTTGATGTTACAAGGAGGAGAATTAGAGCAGTGGTCAGGTCAACCCGTCAGAGGCTGTAAATCAGGAGGCCCTGGAGCTCGATAAGCCAGCCTGCTCCCCATCCCTGTCCCTGGCCACTGGAGCTCTGGAGGCTGCCTCCGTCTCATGCTAGGACATGCTCTTGGAATTACAGTTCATCACAATTCACTCATCTTTTTTTAATTTCAACTATTTAAATGGACAGCATCGTCCCTTTCTTTAGTATCTTGTGGAATATCACATTTATCTTACAATGTGCCTCCCCACCCCTTTATATACATACACAGACAAATATACCTAAAGTTAATTTTCATCTGCTCTAAATTTTATATCTTATAGGTGCATACTAATTTTAAAGTCTTCTTCTTTATAAAATAAAGCTTCCTTGTAGCCCTAATATTTAGCACCCTGACTACATGGGAGACATTTGGCAGCTGTTTGCAGAGTGGCTTAGGATTATGCAATGATTGGAGTCCTGGAGCCAAGTTCAAATCCTGTCTCAGACTCTTTATAGCTGTGTGGCCCTGGGCACTCCCTCTGCCTGGTTTCCTCATCTATAAAATGAGAATACCAGTAGCCCCTGCCTCTCAAGGGACGTAGCTGTTGTAAGGATCAGATGGAATAATATATAGAGAACACTTCCCAACCCTCAAAGTCTATACAAGTGCTATTTATACTAATGTTAGAGATCCACGAATCTATGACCCTTTTCTAGACCTCAGTTTCCATATTTGTAAAACAAGAATGGTCTAGATCATGAAATTTTTACCTTTTTGTCATGGTTCCTTTTGGAAGTCTGATGAAGCCCTTTCTGTGCTTTGCTTTTTGTGTGTGAAGTAATGGGGATTTAGTGATTTGCCGGTATCATACAGTGTTAAAAGTCTGAGTCTGGATTTGAACTCAGATCCTTCTGACTCCAAGGCCAGTGCTCTATCCATGGTACCATCCAGTTGCCCCTGTGGAGCATTTTTCAAATCACTGGTTGGTTGTCTATCACTGAAGGAAATTCTGCATCTCAGCATTTAGTGAAAATAAAGATGTGTTTTGTTCTGTTTTGTTTTGTTTCTGATCCAAAGTCATAATTCCCCTGAAATCTACCTACAAATTCCAAAGATTGCCAGTTAAAAAACCTCTGGCCTATATGATTCCCAATATCCTTTCCAAATCTAAATCTTTTTCTGTTCGGATGATTTCTGTGAAGTTTCTATCTGGATGAGCCTTTGTGGGTTTAAATCAATTCTGAAATGTGTGGGATGGGACAGTCCACTTCCCCTCCAAGTCTCACTCCCACAGCACCCAGTTCTTGCCAAAGTCCCTTTTAAGATAACTGTTCTCTGCCCTGAAGGAACCCGTGTCCTAAAAAATAGCTTAGATAAGCTAAACCTCTCCAAAGTGGGAGGAACATAAGTCTTAGCTGAATGCTTGGAAGCTTCTAAGGGGACAATTCAGAGAGATGTGTCCTGAAGACAATGAAGTCTTATTTCTATGGTAATCATCATTGAGCCCCAGTCTTATGCTGTGAAAATAATAATAATCCCTTGGATTCCCAAAGTTTGTTGTACTACTTCTTAAAATCCTTTTCTGCCCATATTCCCTGATCCCCACAGTAATAAGTGGGCAGGATGGGCATTTTCCTTGATTTACAAATGAGGAAACTGGTAGAAGAGGTTGAATAATTTGTTCAAACATTAGAACCCGCGTCTCTTAACTCCTGGTTCAATATTCTATCACTGTATTATTTTGCCTTTGAATAAAAGTATAGTAAAATATGGGGAGATTCCTTTGGGATGGCTCCAAACCACCAGGCTGTAGGAAATAGTTGATTCAAGTAGCAGTTTGAACTTTTACCAATGTATTTAAAGAAGCCAGAAATGGGAAGGAAGCTGGTGTTTTCCTGGATCTAACCAGCTTCTACTTAGTGGGGAGGGAAAGGATATTGTGAAAAATCAATGGAGTGAATGGAGGGAATAATAAATATCATTATTATTACAATAGCATCTGATATGATAGCTGCCTGAATTCTTCATGACTGAAAGCCAGAAATCAGGGAAAAAACTTCAGGGCAAAATAAGAGCATTTTTTAAGAAGAAGAGGGACAGAATGGGAATCGAGTCTAATGACCCTGTTCCATTTGGATTTGGAGGATTCAGGGTAGACTGAGAGAGATGTTAGGATCACAATTTTACAACTGGATGGTACCTCGAAGGTCAAGTAATCCAATTCCTCCATTTTGCAAATATAATACATATATAGTATATAAATATTATTTCTATTTATACATATAGCTCTGAGTCTTCTGAGACTTAGAGGTCATATAGAAAGTAAATGTGAAAGGTAGAATTGAAACCCATGTCTTTATTCTAATTCCAAACTGATCCTCAGCAAGAGGGACTTAAAAAGTGATGGCAAAGAAGGTATAAAGACAGGAGATAGGAGGCTGAGACTAAATGTCAAGGCTCAAAAGCAATGTTTGCTGAAAGAAAGGCAGGGGAGGAAAACTCTGAAAGAAGATGGACAACCTGAAAAATTAAGAGAATGGAAAAGTGGAGGCCAAAGGGCTTACTTTTCAGATGAGGAAATTGAGGCAAAGAGGATTAAGTGGCTTGTCCAGGGTCACACAACTAACAATTATCTGAGACCAGATCTGAACTCAGCAGAGTTCTATCTTCTCAGCCAGCTAACTGTCCTGCAGAAGTTGATGACAAAAGATCAGTTCCTTTGGAAGCACATCAGGCTTGCTTGTACACATGACTTTGATCCTGAAGATTCAGAGTGGGACAGGTCCAGATTCTGGGAAGGTGGGGTGGCTGGGTGATGGAAATGGCCCCTTCGTGCCTTATTGCCTTAGAAGAGGTTGCCATTTTACATTTCAATTAAGAGCTGCACAGGGGTCAATCTACTGCACCAGCAGAAGAGAATCTACCCAGCCCAGCCTCTACCACATCAATTATTATTAATGAACTTCCTCTCAGAGCAGCCAACCTTTTTATATGCAAACTAAGCCTTTATGGGGCCAGTGGCAATCAGGCTCATTAATGGACTCATCTTAAGCCATGGAAGGATGTAATGGAAGGTGAGAGGAGAAATGGAGGCTGACACATCTCTCCTGAGGGTTTGCCTCTCCACCTCTCCTGGACTGTATCCAGCTAAGCCCCCAGGCTCAGGGGCCGCCCACCATAAGCTTAACAGCTTCCCAGACTCAGCAAGTTCTTCCCTAGGGTGAGAAAAGTCCAGCCTTACCTCACTTTGTTGAAGATTTGCTACCCTCTAGAAATGTGCTTCCTAGCTCAAAGAGCATTATATAGTAATGGCATTGCCTAATTCCCCAAAGTTAGGGTCAGAATTCCTGATGATCTTGAACTATATACCTCAGTTTCTCTTCTGTGAAACATGGTAGAATCCAATGGGCCTGCCAGCAGATTCTTAGAAAGCAGCTTCACATATTTGATGCCTCCCTCCTTTCTCCCTCATTCCTTTCCTTCCTTCCTTCCTTCCTTCCTTCCTTCCTTCCTTCCTTCCTTCCTTCCTTCCTTTCTTCCTTCCTTCCTTCCTTCCTTCCTTCCTTCCTTCCTTCCTTCCTTCCTTCCTTCCTTTCTTCCTTCCTTCCTTCCTTCCTTCCTTTCTTCCTTCCTTCCTTCCCTCCCTCCTTTCTTCCTTCCTTCCTTCCTTCCTTCCTTCCTTCCTTCCTTCCTTCCTTCCTTCCTTCCTTCCTTCCTTCCTTCCTTCCTTCCTTCCTTCCTTTCCTTCCTTCCTCCCTTCTTTTCTTCCTTCTTTCTTCCCTTCTTCCTTACTCCCTCTTCATTCTTTCCTCTCTTCCTTCTTTCCTACCTTCTCTTTCTTTCTTTTCTTCCTTCTTTCATTACTTCTTTTCCTTTCTTTCTTGCCTTTCTTCCTTCCTTCTATTCTTTCCATTTCCCTCTCTTGCTATTTCAAATTTAATATGTTCAATTTGCATCATCTTTTCTACACAATATTTGCTTTATGACCTGATTCCTTCATTTCTGTTAGTGTTCCCATTACTTTTCTTGGTCAGTCATGCTCAAAACTAATATTCGTTGTTGACTCCTTCGTTTTTCTACCTTTCCATCCCCACATACACAACAATCAAATGCCAAATTCTTTAGTTTTTTTCCTTTTGCATTTTCATTGCCCTTTCTCTAATTCAGGCCCTCATTAGTTTTCCCTGGACTGAAACAGCCTCCTACCTGTCTTTGCTAGCCCCAGGCTTCCCTTGCACCTCCAATTCATTCTCTACATTATTGAAAGATTAACCTTATTCTTAATACACAGCTATGATCATCATACTCCATGGCTCACAACCCTCCAATGACTCTCCATTGCCTACTAAAGTCAGTGAGAGAGACTGGCAGCCAAAGCATCCCACAAAGTGGCCCCAAACTCCTATTCAAGTCCTCTTTCTCCTTCAGGTACTTTATTCTGAAGCCAAATTGGAATCCTCTCTTTTCTATCTTTCTACCAGCTGTCCTCTATGCCCTCTCTCTCTATTATCTCCCATCTATTGAAATCCTACCTGTCCTTCAAGACTCAGCTCAGATATCGCCTCTTCCAAGCAGCTGTCCATGGTCCCTTGTCCATGTCTCCAGCAAAGTAATTCCCCATTCTCACAAACCATTATAGTAAACATGGTGACTAGTGATGGAGTGGGAATGAGGGAGAAGAGGGGCATGGACAATGGGCATTACATTACACAGAGGCTAAACACTTCAGAAAAAGTATCACACAGAATGGACACACCTCTGTGTTTTTCAATAGCTCAGGTGCCATGGAGCGACTATTAGAATGAGAGACCGACAGACAGAGACAGAGAGACCGGCTTTACAACCGGAATGTTGGGGCTGAAGCCGTGTATGTAATCACCCCCCTTTCTTTTCCTGCTGGTCTTTCCAGCTCCTGCGGCTCCTCTTTATCTCATCCTCGGATAATGGCATGTGCAGCCTGGAGGGATCAGACGTCTCAGAGGGGAGATTAGTTTAATGGAACTGTGGATCTCCCCCTTCAGCAAGCTTGCTCTGCTTGGCGGCTTGCAGATAGATCTCTCAGTTGGTGCACTTGTTCCTATGTATGTTCATGTTCTTTCTGTCACCCCTCTTCTCCTCCCCCTCTTCCTCTCCCTTTCTCTATCTCTGTTTCTTTCTCTCTCTCTCTATATATATCTGTCTGTCTCTCTTTCTCTATCTACCCCTTTCCTCTCCTTCTCTTCTTCCTCTTTTCCTCTCCTCTCCTTCTCTTTTTTCTCCTTCTCTTCTATTCCCCTTTCTTCCCCTCCTTCTTTTTCTCCATCTCCTTTACACCAAATCTACTTTTCCTCCTTACTTCTTCTATGCTTAGAAAAGCCAGAGAAGAATGAGACCTGGAGGATAGCACAGCACTTGTCATTGGGAGGTATTCCTATGTGGACTGAATCAATTGATTTAAGCAAGGGGGTTTTAACTTGAAGTCTGTAATTTTTTGTTTATTTTTATATTTTGGTAGTATTGGTTTCCTTTATCAGGAAATCAGTAATGATATTTTAAGTACCTACTGTGTGCTGAGTCCAATGCTAAGTGCCACTGATAGATACAAAGCAAAGTAACAAGGAGCTCCTGTTCCAGCAAAGCTCACAATCCAATGGAGAGGAGGACATGTTAATAACTACAAACAGCCATGGCAGCGTAAATTAGCAATAATCCATAGAGGGAGTGCACTAGAATTGTGGAGGATAAAAGTGTATCTGGGATTTGTAGAAATTCTCTTTTATTTTATGTCTTAAAAATATGATTCTGAGAAGGAATCTATACTGTCAAAAGGGTCTAGGCCACAAAAAAATGATTAAAAACTCCTAGTTTGGGCTCACCTTGCAAGAAGTGAGGGAAATAGTGCATTCTGGGACTGTTCCAGTCCTTCTTTACCTTTTACCCCTGCCAGCCTCTCACAATTGACTTTCTTCCTGACCTACCCTTTCGAGGGGAAGCAGAGAACAAGCAGGAGCTAGTGGTGGGTCTATGGGGAAATGGTAATTCTTCCCCCTGGCCTACATACCTGTCAAGTGTCTGAGCATCCTTAGGGATAAGACCCTATGTAAATAATTCTAAGTCTCTCAGGATTTTGATTGCTAATATGGCCAGGAGCCATCATTCTTGGTGTGCCTAGCAGAGAGCCCTGGAGGGTGGCAGTCCAGGGGACAGGACAAAATGGCATGGTGTGATTTATGCCCCTCAGATGTTATTCCGGCAAAGTTATTAAAATCCTCTCTCCTTCCAAAGCACCTCTACCTCCCCTGAGAAAAGAATGCTAGGCACATGCGCATGCTCAGCAGAGCTCCAGGAATACTAATCTATTTTTCCAAAAAGGACTCTGAAATACAGAAAACAGAGTTTTTATGGCCTCTCACAGCAACCCTTCACACTATATCCTAAAGTCTCCATACTGTTCACCCTTTATGTCCCTGGCCAGGGCTTTATAAAGCAGTGACTACCACACACAGTCTTATTCCATTCATCCCTGCAATCACATCTTGTTCCCACCAAGTATGTGATATATATATATATATCCAGAAAGGCATAAGATATGGTAGAAGGAGTACTTTCTCTGCAATCAGAGAACCTGGGTTCAAATCTTAACTCTACTGTTTATTATCTCAGTGACCGAGCCAAGTCAATTAATAATTTCTTTGGGCTTCACTTACTCATCTGAAAGGAAGGAGTTGAACCCAATGGAATCTTTGATGTCTAAAGCTATGATTCTCTGATCTTAATATGTGTATTTCCTCTTTTATCTTTCCCTTGCTCTGGTGTTTGCTCTCACTCTTGCTCTTTTTTGCTTTCTTTCTTTTTCTGTTTTTCTCTTCCTCCTGTTGTCTTTCTTGTATGTCTGTCTTTTTCTGTCTCTCTGTCTCTATCTTTGTGTGTCCCTGTCTCTTTCTCTGTGTTTTGGTTTTTGTGTCTTTTTTTCTCTGTGAATAGATTAATGGTCAAGTAACTGAATGGATCCCATTTCTTCACCTGTTAAGTAACAGAACAAGATGATCTCCTTGTCTCTAGATGTCCAGTCTCTAGGAGAAACATAGTAGGGACCGGGGCTATGGGGGCAAGGAGAGAAGGGGCTTTCTTTCATGTTTAACATTAGTTCCCCACTGATCTCCTTTCTCTCTGCTCTCAGGATTGCCCTCAGCTGCTGCAAGTGGACAAGATCCTGGTGCCAGTGGAAGTGATCAAACCGATTACCCTGAAAGCCAAGAACCTGCCCCAACCACAGTCAGGTCAGCGGGGCTACGAGTGCATCCTCAACATCCAGGGCACTGAGCAAAGAGTCCCTGCCCTGCGCTTCAACAGCTCCAGTGTGCAGTGCCAGAACACCTCCGTGAGTGCTACACCTGCTTCTGTCCTTCCCCTGCCTCAGGCCCAGAACCACCTTTCTATTGTCCCTCTTTTCTGGAAGGATTTAATGGAACCCCCCTCTTCTCCATGGCTCCATTCACACACACACACACACACACACACACACACACACACACACACACGACAGAGAAAGAAACAAGAGAGAAAGACAGAGACAGAGATACAGAGAAAGAGAGAGAGACAGACAGACAGAGAGAGACAGAGAGAGAGACAGAGACAGAGAGAGACAGAGAGAGAGACAGAGAGAGACAGAGAGAGAGAGACAGAGAGAGACAGAGAGAGAGAAATAGAGAGAGAGAGAGACAGAGAGAGAGAAAGAGACAGAGAGAGAGAAAGAGAGAGAGAGAGAGAGAAAGAGAGAGGAGAGAGAGAGAGAGAGAGAGAGAGAGAGAGAGAGAGAGAGAGAGAGAGAGAGAGAGAGAGAGAGAGAGAGAAGGACAGAGGGAAAGAGGAGAAGGAGGGAGGGAGGGAAGGAGGGAGATGGCTCCATTCAAAATAATGTCTATTGTTATGACAAGAATATTCTAAATGAGGTAGGGGCTGAGGCAAAAGAGGAAGGAAGGAAGCCCTAGAATTTATCGCCAGAGCCACAGAGCCTATAAATGTACAAATGATTTTACTATAACTGTGACTGGACTCCCAGGAGAGCTATTATCGTTGTCCTCCCTGTACCAAGCATATGGAGGCCATTGCTTGCACCTTCCTGAAGTTCATCATTTCTCTTTCCCACTCACCTGGATGGGTTAGCAGATGCTTTTAAGGAAGCCAGGGCTGAGAGCAGCAGTCCTTTGCAAGGCAGCTCACAAGACCTGCACACAGATCAAAAAGAACATTTCCCCAAAGCCATAGACTACATCCCCAGGTTGGGCCGGCCCTCCCTTCACCACAAGGAGCACCACGTGAAAACCACCCTGAGGAGGATGAACCTCCTCAGAAGTCAAATGAACCACAGGAGGGACCACAGGCAAAGCGGCAGTGAGGTGGGCAGTGATCTAGTCATGTCCCGCTCTCCATGGTCCTATTTGGGGTTTTCTTGGCAAAGATACCAGAGCAGTTTGCCAATTCCTTCTGTAGCTCATTTGATGGATAAGGAAACTGAGGCAAACAGGGTTAAATAACTTGCTCAGGTTCACGTACTGTCCGAAGTGTGTCTGAAGACAAATTTGAACTCATGAAGATGACCCTCCCTGATTCCAGGCCCAGTGCTTTATCCAGAGTCAGAGTGACTCAAGTTCAAATTGAACCCCAGACACTTCCTAGTTATCTCACCTTAAGTAAGTCACTTAATTTCTGTTCATCTCCAGGTTTTTTTTTTCATCTGTAAAAGGGGGTAATAACACTTGCCTCCTGATTTTTAGAAGAATGAAAAAGAGATAATATCTTCAAAATTCTTTGTAACCCTCAAAGTACTACACATATGTTAGCTCTTATTATTTAGAACTTAAAGAGTCTTTTCAGATCATCAAGTTCCATCTCCTCATTTCCCAGATGAGGAAACCGGGATCCAGGGAGGTAACTTACCCAGTATCACACATAAAGTAACAAAGATTGAGATAATCATACCAAACACTTCATTTGGGTTTGGAGGATTTGAATTCACATCCTGGTGACTATCTTTGAAACATGAGCTTCCCAGGGCCTCAGTTTCCTCATTTGTAACATGAAAGACTTTAGAGCACCAGTTCTGGAATCCTGCCAGAGAATTGTTAGCCCTCAAGATTCATAATGGAACATACCTTTCTTGGACTTGATCAATGCAAAAATGATTTTTTTTGTTTATATATATTTGTTACAGAATTTTGTTATTCTTTTTTTAAAACTCAATTTGAGGGAGGGAGAAAAGAATAAATACTTATTAATTGGCAAAAATAACATTAAATTTTAAAAAATGAAATGGGGATGTTGGACGAGGTCTTGAAAATCAATTCAAGTTTGAAATCAGTGCTTCTAATGACTTCTCTTAGACACATACCTTTTATTTGTGAACTGAAGGAAAAGGGGGATGAACAAAATGACCACCCCATCCATTTTAGCTCAATCTGACCTACTCCTTCTGTGTGAATCACAGGGTCATTGCTAGAAAAGCACTTTATAAATCTGTCCAGAGTTATACAGATGTGTTTAATTACTGTTAGTATTATGGTTACCATGGTGGTATACAGAAGGACCAGCACAATTATCCACCAGCTTTTCTACGGGGTAATCTCCTAGACTTCTGTCCACGGACTGCATCAGGTATCCCTTCCTTAGTTATTTAGGCATCCTCACTCCTGTCTATCTGGCTCCTTCACGTCTAGCTTTTGACCTTCTTATCTGCCAACAAACCTCACAATCTCTCCGTTTCTCCTCATGTGTTTCCTTCCATCATGTAACACCAAGTGCTCAAGGAAAGAAAGATATTAGACACGTAGCCATTCCCCCATCTGTCACTGGCTATCTGATTGGAAGGATCACAGAGACGAGGTTTGGGGTGTTAAGAAGAACTGGGGATTTGTTAGATGATAGAATTAATAGAAATTTCACAGAGTTATTGATGAAAAGCAAAGAAAGAAACTGAGGCACACCTAGGGAAAGTGACACAGGATCATGCAGCAGGTGGGGTTCTGAGCCAAGAAATGATCTTACAAACTTTTAACACTACACAAACCAACGAACACATTTCTCTGGTTCTCTATTCTCTCTTGCTGGCTAAATATATAGTCCTGCAAAAATTTTGAAAACAGAGAATATTAGACACTGCTCATGTCCCTGATAAGCCCTGAGGCCCTGTGGAAGAGATTTGCCTAATAACTACCTCCCCAGCCACAAAATCCCAAGTGGGGAGAGAAAAGCCTAGAGAGCATTCAGCCTTCAAGACTGTTAAGCACAGATCCTTATTTTATTTTTATGATAAATCCAATATCTGTATACATATTTATGCAGTTATCATGCTGTACAAGAAAAATCAGATCAAAAAGGAAAAAAATGAGAAAGAAAACAAAATGCAAGTAAATAACAACAAAGTGAAAATGCTATGTTATGATCCACACTCAGATCATTGGACATGGTCTCAATCATCTCATTGTTAAAAAGAGCCCAGAATTGATCATTGTATAATCTTTTTGTTGCTGTGTACATGGATCTTTATTTTCTTAGGGACCTAAACACCCTAAGGTTAATTTTTCTAAACACTTATCAAAGGTTCAAGGCTGAAGCTATGGAGAGAGTAGAAAGTCTGAGTTCTTATGTCAACTCCTCTATCAGGTGTTCTTCAGACATGAACAAATCTCTCCTGAACCACTGTTAGAAATAACAATAATGACTAAGATTCTGAAAAAATGTATATATTATTTAGACAATTTTATTTGTACCAGCCCTTTAAGGTATTATTATTCCCATTTTACAGATAAAATGAGTCCCATGCATTGTGAGTGACTGAGGCAGGATTTGAATCTACATTCCTGAGTCTATCACATTTGCCAATTTTATGCCCCTTTCATGTGTGAGGATGAGACCTTTAAGTGCCGTATTCTTCATACTACATTAACCATTCCATACATAGTAGAGCAGGAGTATGATTTTTAGCAAGTGACTTAATCAAAAGGCTTGAATTATTTGCATTTTCTAAGAAGGCTAGTAAAGGTAGTATGGCTTAACAATCAGCTCACCAGGAAAAAATGTATATAGAGTAGGCTTTCAAATTTGACCTACATTATTAACATTTTCTCCATCATTTCATTAATACTAGTGATGATGAGACTTTTGTAAATGCCATGTTCTTCATATGACATAGATGCTACTAGTATATTAGTAGTATGATTCTTGTTAAATCACTTAGTCCCAAAGGCTTAGATTATTTGCATCTTGTAAGAAGGCTAATAACAGTGGTGTGGCTTACAATCAGCTCTCCAGGGGAAAAATATACATAGGTTACACTTTTAAATTTAATCTGTTACTAATGTTTTATCCATCATTTTCTTAAGTCTAGACAATTAAGAAAACAATAAATCAAGCCCTGATGTGTAATCTTGCTGATTTCCAAGATGTAAATGTTCACATTTAAATTTAACAATCAGCAATAGGCTGATAGAAGCCGAGTACAGCATACCCTGCAAGAGATCACGGTGAATCTACGATTATTTTGTGGAACCTTCAACTTTTGCGCAGGGTTTTAAATATCAAGGGCATGCATTTATTTCCAATGCCAGTGCTATTTCCCACAGACGAATGAAATAATGGAAAGGATTCTGGATGGATTCTAATTCTAGTTCAGCCCCCGGCTAGCTGTGTGATCTTGGACAAATCACTTCATTTCTCTGGATTTCTGCCCCGTTCATCTATAAAATGATGATATTTGCTGGGGTAATCACTAAGTTTCTTCCACCTCCGAATTCTTTGAATGAGCCTTCCTGTTATCACTAAGGAAATCATAATATGATAGTGAAAGAATGTAATAACAACAACAGTAATAATGAGTCATACAAGAGTTAAGACTCATCGTTTGCTATGATTTCCTCTGCGGGCTTGGGTCTACTCAGGTGTGCACAGGTGTTGCAGGTATGTTATCCCCAGGCTTAGAAAGGAGACAGCTGTGGCTCACATGGGTACAACTGTGGCCATTTTTCATTTCCGGAGATCTAAGAGCTGTGGGTAATGAAAAGTCTCCCATGGAGGAACTTTTCATCTGGGGATGGATGCTATGACACAATACAAAATCCTTCTCCTGTTCATAGATGGAGAATCAGTCAAGAAGGTGATCAAGTCAGTTAACATTTATGAAATGCCTGCTATGTCCAGGAGCTGTCCTAGGCTCTCCAGATGCAAAGAAAGGAAAATAGAGGAGACAACATACAAAGTCTGTCCAGCTAAGTTATGGATTTTGCAAAGATATTATGGCAAAGAGAGTTAACTCACACAGCTAGTCTGCATGTATCCAGTATCCAGGGCTTGCACTCCTACCCTTACTATACCATACTACACGGATATAGGATGTAGTTACAAGCATTTTTCCCTCAGAACCTCTGCTTACCCACAGGTAAAGGTCACAGATAACCTGGTCGCTTCCCTGCCCTTTAGGGCTACCGTACCAGGAATGGTACTTCTGCTACCTGTTCTGTGAGGCTACTATTTCTCAGATTTTAGAATTTACTCTCCTGATTTTTATTTTATCAAGAGTTTAGAGATTTTTTTGAGGGAGTTGGGAACTGGAAGGTAAAAAAATGAAGAGTCTGAGGGGAGAAATCAAAGGGGGGAAGGACTCAAAGGAAATTCTGGTGGAGGTCTTCCCACCCAAGGTCATACATAGATTAAGCCATCCAGAGGCCCAATCCCCGGCGCACCTGACCTTGATTGAGATGCTTAACCCCCTAGTTCCTGAGGTCTCAGAGGAGCTGTAACAGCCTCCTTAGCTTGGGGAGGGGGGTTGTTCAATTAACTGTCCAATGATTGCAAAGAGCTATATAAATGCTAAGTGGTCTGTAAGGGATGCAGGGAGGGGGATTGGAGGCAGGGTGAGAAGGTGAGGGGCCTCCCAGCTGTCAAAGAGATCCGGAGCCCTGAGTTGGGGAGACAGCAAAGGGACTGGGACATCCATAGAAGAAAGAAAATGTTCCCCAGGAAAAGAACTTAACTGGAGAATGAGATGGAGCACTTGGGGGCTAATTAGCTTATCTCAGTGTATTTTTACAGCCACTGCTCCTGAATGAGGAGGGGAGGGGAACTTTCTCTTCTTGTTCCTTGAAAAGAATATATATCTATTTATATATCTAGATATATCTAGATATATATAGATATAGATATAGATATATAAACACATAACTATACATATGGTTATATACATATAGTATACATATAACTATGTATGGTTATGCATATGTGTACATATATGTGTATATGCATGTATATATATATTCATATGCACTTTTCTTATTGTTCTGTCTTTTTTTAGTCATGTCCAATCCTGTGAATCTATTTGGGATTTTCTTAGCAAAGCTATAAAGGCAAATAGGGTTAAATCACACAGCTAGTAAGTGTTTGAGGATGAATTTTAACTCAGGAAGATGAATCTTCCTAACTCCAGGTCTATACCTTGTGTCCCCTAGCTGCTCTTAAAAACATGCATACATGCATTATATATGTGCACATATATAATGAGAGATATAGATAAAATGTATTATATATATTACATACACACATATACACACGTAGGCATATCTGTATGTATTATATATGACCATATAATAGTATTGCAGATAGTATTCATGTTTATATGGATATTTGCCCCATTGCAACTTTCTGAAATAAAAAATAAGTATGCCATTTTACAGTTGAGAAAGCTCAGTCCCAGAGAGCTAAATTACTTGTCCGGGGTCACAGAGTAGTAAATATCAGAGTTTATATTGAAATCCTTATATCTTGACTCAAAATCCTGCATCCCCCCTCCTACCCCACAGTACACTTTTGCATGTTATTTTTGCTTGTATATTGGTGTCTGTGAGCTTGCCTGCAAACGCACTCACATCCCCTTCTGCCTCCCTTATTGTATGTACCAATTGACGGAATCTCTGTGCCTCGATGCCCATTTTGCTCTCTCCTCCAGCAATGCTTCCACTTTGTCAGGTTCATGACCCAGAATTAGCAACGGGTTTCCAAGCCTGACTTGGCCATCAATGTAGTAAGTGCCCTGCAGAAGTGTGTCAGAATCAATAGAAACTGGAGCCACTAAATGGGGTCTAAAAATCCCAGCGGGATCTATAATGACTTAGAAAACTGAATTTTAACATTGTCAATGTTCTGTTGTATTTTTACTTATTTTGTTAAATGCTTTCCATTAACATTTTAATCTGGTTCAGGTGCACTTGGGAGTTGAATGCCTTTGTCCTAGACACTTCCCATAATCAGGGCAGTCTTTTAAGTCATAACCAAGCAGATTCAATTTGGACCAAAGCTAGGCCAGTCCACCCCAGCTAACCACTAAGCTGGGATAGCAGGAATAAGTAAGCTGTATGTGCTGTCAGAATATGGACAGAAGAAAATTACTCCTCCATCTCCCACCTTTCCTTAGGTTCTTAAGAGAAGAATGAAAGCAAGAATTTAATAATTATTTTCTGATCACTGGTATTCTATCATGTGAAGGTTATTACTAATTGTGCTGTAAAACATCTGTAGCTGATGGGCTCCGTAGGTTAGATCATAGTACATATCACCTTGCAAATAGTAGGTGCTCAATAAGTGTTTTCTGCATGAAATAGACTTAACTGGCACAGATGAAGCTAAAACAATGGCATCCCTAACAACCCATCAATCGGTAAACAAATCTTTATTAATTACAAACTGTGTGTCACATGCTACATAGGAGGTACTGGTGATAAAAATAAAAAAGAATTAAATAATTCTTATTTTTAGGTAGCTTTATGAAAAAAGAATAAATTCAATTAAAGGTAATTCAGTACAAGGTAGGGCAAGGGTACCAGCTGAAAGGCAGTGTACTAGTGGGTGAGGTGATAGTGGGTGAAGAAGGAAAGGCTTCATGTAGAAAGTGATTCATGACTCAATTTTTGAGGGAAGAAAAGAGTTCTGTGAGGGAGGAGTGAGGAGAGAATGAGTTCCAGGCAGAGGAGATGGCCAGTGCAAAGACAGGTTCCTGTGACCATCCGTCAAGCCTGCGTCAGCCTGGACAGTGTTGCAAAGCCTATCCTTCTATAATTATTTTCAGAGATTTCAGAGATTTTCAGAGATCAACTCAGATCCAGAAAATCTCCCCTGCTGGCCATCCTTCTCTAATTTCCATGATGCTTTAACTCAGTGTTGTGGATGAGAAGGATGCTGTCCTACAAAACCTGCCCCCTGGGCTGCTTTTCCAGGAGGGAGAGGTTTCTGTTAAGCCATCCCACGTGTTTGAGCAGAGTCTCCCTCTCAACTGATGGTGCTCATTTCTAAGATGCTCGACCAGGGTTGGAGATGTCGATCTGTGATTGAGGGACTCCTCTTCCTCAGAAGAACAGCCACGGACTCATTTGTCCCCCAGTCTGGGGACCAGACTGTGCTATCCATCCTCTCTCCCTTTGTCTCATCTCAGCCGCCTATGGCGGGGATTGTCTGTCTGAATAATGAGAAAATCACCAGGTAGGCTTTGGAGTTGCTGCCCGGGGCAGACTCCTGGATTCCCCCCTGCCCAATCTTGTTCTCTAGGGCTCTGGGGGAAGGCTCCTCAGAATTCTAATCAGAGGCTTGACTGATGGTCACAGTGACACAGGGTCCTGATACCCCTCTCCTGTCACTGGGTAACCTCCCACAGGAAGTAATCTCTTTCCTTTCAGGAGCATAAGAATAGGTCCTGGTCCCAGCTGGGGTGGGTGGTCAGAGGCAGGAGGGGGAAAGAGTCCGGAGGCTGCAGAAAAGGCCATGTTTTCTGTGCTGAGCAGAAGAGAGGCAAGTGAGCTCATGAAATGTCAGACTAGACCAGAAAAATACATATTCCATTCACAAACACTTTTGGCATCTTGTTTGCTTTCACTTTTATTCCAACATCCTCCTGCTATGTGCCTCAACACAGTCTTTTTTATTTCTTTTCCTGATTTCCATCTCCCCAACTACTTCTTCTTTCCCACACAATTTCTCCATTCCTAGGCCATAGCAATGGCCTTGAGCTAATGATGTCCTGCATGGGGTATGCAGGATATCACCCACCTCTTTGGGGCCTGCCACCCTTGGGATTTATAATTCAAGCAACATCTAACTTCCAGGGGCTCCAAGAGAAGTTTAGCAATATGGCCCAAGAGCATCCATTAGTCAACCAATTTATATGCATTTATTAAGAACCTGCTATGTGCCTGGCACTGTGCTAAGCTCTGGCAGTCACAAAAAATAAATAAAAGATTGTCCCTTCTTGTAAGGACCACACAATCTAATGAAGAAACAAGATGAAAATAACTCTGTACAAACAAGATATAAACAGGATAATTTGGGCATTGTTGATGGAGGGAAGACACTAAGTGTTAAAGGGGATCAAGAAAGCCTTCTCACAGATGGTGAGATTTTAGGTGAGACGTGAAGGAAACCAGGGAAACTTGGATCTAGAGAGGATGAGGTAGAGTATTTAGGAAAATGGGAACAGACCTCCAGATGTGGAACTCATTGGTATGGGACTGGACTCTGTCACGTCTATAACACAAACGTATGCTCATGGACCACAGATGGAAGAGCTTCTGAGGGTCACTCAGGAGCCCCAGATTCCCTCCGCCCAGCCCAGGGCCATGCTACTCAGAGGCAAAAAGGCCCATTCTGATGATAAACAATGGCCTAAATCCCGCTGGGAGATCCCGCTATGTGTTTTTCACATTCCAGGAGGAGCAGGAGCAGTTGAACCTGGACAGGGATTCCTTCTCACCTCCAGGTGGATAAACAGACCCAGAGAAGGCAAATAATTTGCTTACTTCCACCCCTTAAATCAATATTGGAAATGGGCATCTAACTCAGAAAGTGCTGTGTCCCCAATGGTGTTTCCATTGCTTTATCTTTTTGTTCCTAGTTAATTAAGGAATATTTACTCTGTGCTAGGCGCTGTGTTGGGAATATAAGTACAAAGAATGAAAGGATCCTTCCTCATAAGAAGTTTAGATTCTAATGGGGGAAACAAGTATATAAATCTGTACTGCATAAATACAAAGAGAGTAATTGTAAATATCTACAAAGTAGTTAAATATAAGGTAGCTTGGAGGGAGGATACCAGCAGGTAGGGATAAAAAGGAGGGGTTGGCAGAAAAGCTTCTCACAGAAAATGGTATCTGAGCTGCATCTTAAAGAAAGAGAGACTTTATAAGGCGGGGATAAGAAGGGAGTGGATTCCAGCATGAGACATGGCCAGGCCAAAGGCAGAGAGAAATGGGCGATAAAGTAACATATCTGAGGAACAGAGAGAAAGCAAGTTTAGTTAGATTGGACAGTTCATGGGGGACCTGATATCCACCAGAAAAAGAGGAGGAAGAGACATGTCTAATGAGACTCAAAAAGGTAGATTAGGGCTAAGTTGGGTAGGGTTTTATTTATTTTTTATATGCAAAACAGTTTCTTTAATTCTTTTTTACTTTATTTTTTTATTAAAGCTTTTTATTTTCAAAACATATGCATGGATAATTCTTCAACATTCACCCTTGCAAAACCTTGGGTTCCAATTTTTCCCTCCCTTCTTCACCCCCTCCCCTAGATAGCAAGTAGTTCAATAAATGTTAACAAATATTTTTGCACAAGTGGATCCCTTTCTTGGGGAGGGTTTTAAAAGCTAAACAGAGGACTGTTATCCTGGAGGCAATGTGGAGCCCATCAAAGGCATTTGTTGAGTAGAGCAGTGGTTAGATCTGCAGCTAAGAACACCCGGCCTGACTCAGGAAAAATGAGTGCAGATGTGGCCTCAGACCCTCCGTGGACGTGTGGGCAAGCCACTTCACCCTGTCTGCCTCGGTTTCCTCATCTGTAAAATGTGCTGGAAAAGGAAATGGCAAAACCACTCTAGTATCTTTTCTGAGAAAACCCACAACAGGGTCACACAGACTCAGACGTGTCTGAACACAGTTGAGCACGCCGAACTTTGGTAGTACCGTGTAAGAAGGAGACACGAACCCATTCCTGTCTCCATCCTGATGGAAGCCCCAGAGGCTTCAGGCTGAGCCCCCCGATTGTCCCAGAAATCCCCAATGAAATCTTTTCTTTCCTTTCTCCTTTTGGTTGCAGTATTCCTATGAGGGAATGGAGATCAACAGCCTACCTGTGGAGCTGACCGTTGTGTGGAATGGGGACTTCAACATCGACAATCCAGCCCAGAACAAAGGTATGAGCTCAGGATCAGCCACGTGCTTGGGGACCTGGGGGGGGGGGGAGGAAACAAAAATGGAGCAGAGTCCCTTAGTCCTGCACCGGTGCCCCGCCCCCGCCTTTGTCTCCCACTCCCCCTTCATCCTTCTCTGTGTCTCTCCTCCCTTTCTTCATCCTCCACTTCCTCGAAGCCCCAAGCAGCCGACAGATGATGTAAAGAGTGGAAAATGGATTTGTGGGCAAGAAACCGTGATGGGATTCTTCTCTCTTCTCTCATTTAAACAGGAAGGAACTTCCAAGTTACTCTAGTCATTTTCTCTGATTTTCCAAAGGTGTCGCAGAGGAATTCAAGGCCATGACGTTAACTAATTAAAGCCCAGGCTTCCGTGTTCTCTCCCTGGCCAGTGTTCTCCCTTCCTGACAGCCCCAGTGATTGGTCCTGACTGCCCCCTGAAAAAGCTAATATCCCTCCTTAAACGGCCCCTGGGGCAGAGCGCCCGGCCTGGGGTCAGGAAGGTCAAGCCCAGCCTCCAGACTCACTAGTGGTATGGTCCTGGGTAGGACATTTAACCGAGTTCCTCATTTTAAAATGAGCTGGAGAAGGAAATGGCCGCCGTTTCAGGATCCCTGCCAAGGAAACCCCCATGGGCCATCGGGCATGACTGAACCAATTGAACAGCACGTGGCCCTTGCCCTCTGTGTCCATGAGCCCCTCACAGACCCTTTTGACGTTTTCCTTGTATCCAGGTGTAACATTACGGAGGGGGACAGCACCGTACTCTGGGGGCGTTCACATACCCGTACCCCGTGTGTATGTGAGTGCAGGGACGGCTCCTCAGGGCCTGGACCCCCGCCAGGCCGCCCGCCCTGTCTCAGGCCCTCTCTTGTGTTCTGCCCACAGTTCATCTCTACAAATGCGGGGCCATGCGGGAAAGCTGCGGCCTGTGCCTCAAGGCGGACCCGGACTTTGAGTGTGGCTGGTGCCAAGGGCTGGGGCAATGCACCCTCCGCCAACACTGTCCCACCCAGGAAAACAAATGGCTGGAGCTGTCAAGTACTAATGGCAAGTGTACCAACCCCCGCATCAACGAGGTGAGCCGAGGGATCCTCTTGGGTTCAGAGTGGACCTCTGAGAAACAGCCAAAGCAGGGTGCATTCTCAGGGTTCT
This sequence comes from Sminthopsis crassicaudata, assembly GCF_048593235.1. Classification (NCBI taxonomy): domain Eukaryota; kingdom Metazoa; phylum Chordata; class Mammalia; order Dasyuromorphia; family Dasyuridae; genus Sminthopsis; species Sminthopsis crassicaudata. The sequence continues at coordinate 110,927,211 of NC_133621.1, forward strand.
AGTGAGCCTTGGGTGAGCTCCGCAATCTGAAAAGTCTTTTTCTCTGCTATGATGAATAACAATAATAACAATTAAAAGTAACAAGAGCATGTTAAACAAATAGCATTAAACATAATACATAAAAACAAATAGCATTAAAATAACAATAATAACCAGCATCTTACTATTTGCAAAGCACTTAACAAATATTTCATTTTGTGCCAAAAGATGGATGCTATTATCGTCCCCATTTTGTAGCTGGAGAGAAGTGAAACTGGGGTCTCCTGCTTAAAAGCCAAAAGCTCCTGACTCCTGATCATGGGATCATATGATGACTGTCAATTTTGGGAGTCATTTAGTCCTGCCTCCCCATTTTATAGATAAGACCACTGAGGTCCAGAATAGCCCAAAGTTATCCAAACTTTAACTGAAAATCCCATTGATGTGCCATGCCCTTAAGGGAAAAGTCAAGAACCCTTACTGAGCACCTACTGTGTTGATTCTTTTAATCAATCAATTAATCAGTAACACATGAAGCTCCTACTATGCGCTAGACACTATACTAAGTACAGTGATGACATTTTATGACGTGCTCTGGATATACCTTATAAACACTTCAGTAGACATTATTTGATTAGCTCCAGCAGTCCTGCAAAGTTTTATTTTTATGTGGAGATAATAATGTTTGTACTATCTGCCCCATGAATATTGCAAAGATTAAATGAGATAACAGGTGTGAAGCATTTTGCAAACTGTAAAGTGCCTGGTGAATGAATGCTGACTGTGCTTATCATTGGCAGATGCTGCAGGGCGTAATAAAGGGCAAAAGAGACAGGTCCCAGATCCGGGCAGTCTAGGATGGAGTCCTCTCCTTGATACCTACTTTTACAAGATCCTGGAAAAGTTGCTTAACTTCTCAGTGGCCCAGAACCCCAAGGCAGGGAAGTGTGAGCCTTAATGGAGAGGGAGTTTTCTCCTTAAGCAGTCCCATACATCAAAGAAATTAAATATCTGAGCAATCCGCATGTCCATACACACATGCATAGGGACATGGAACGGGAACAATCTTTAGTGATATGGTGAAATCTCCAATAAGGAAATTTCCTCTAGCTGCCTGAGCCTGGGAAAATCATTTCATCTTGTTTGCCTCAGTTTCCCCATCTGTAAAATGAGCTGGAGAAGGAAATAGCAAGCCATGACTGAACAATGCATATGTTTGTATGCGTATATACTTGTGTACACATAGAAGTATACATATATTGTGCATACACATACACGTGTATACATGTGTGTGTCCATATACATAAACCCATATAGATTCCTGTGGCCTTCCGAAGGTGGTAAGGGAGAAGAGTGAGGATTATAGAAGTTGTTTATTTCTGAGTATAATTCTCTGAAACACAGAAGATGCTTAATACATTAGAAAGACATCCAAAGGGTAAGCAGAAAGAAAAACAGAGTTGGAAGAGCAGCTGGAATGCTGTCCCTGGCTTTCCAGACTAGTGTGACATTGAGCAAACCACTTAACCTTTCTGGGTCTCAGTTCCCTCATCTATTAAAATGATCTGGCAATATTTCTGTTACCTACTACATGGACATTTTGGGAAGAAACTGATTTGCAAACTCCAGGTACTGTCCATCTAATCTGATTGTAATTATTAGTTAATAATGATGTTAAGTTGGAATTATTTTTATTAAAGCTTTTTAATTTTTAAAAAATAAGCATGAACATTGCAAAACCTTGTGTTTCCAATCCCCCCTGCTTTCTCCCACCTTTTCCCCTAGATAACAAGTAATTCAGGTTCTAAAGTGTGTGTCTGTGTGTGTGTGTGTGATAGACCCCTTGGGGAGCCTAGAGAAGTCCTCAGAATCATGTTTTTAAATATGAATAAAATAAAATGATTACAAAGGAAGCCAAGGATGCCAAAAGGCTATTATCAATATATTTCACAAATAGGTTCATAGATCCAGGTTAAAAATTAGTATAATTACACTATTAAGTGGAAATAATTAAGACATTATTTCAATAGGAGTGTGACATAGAGAACTAAAACTGGGTTCAAATCCTGACTCACACTTTGTGACTCTAGGTAAGTCATTTGATGTCTCAAAACCCCAGACAATTCTCTCAGATTCTATCTTGTATGGTAGGTGCCAATCTGTATTCATTGAGCGAGTTCCTCATGAGAAGTCCTCTAGAACTAAAGAAATTCAGAGGTCCAGTTAAAAAACAATAAAGTGAAAGTGCTCAATGAGCCCTCTCTGGCTCTGGGCTTAGAGAAAGGAGATCCAAACTCATCTCTGGGGTTACTTACTTGTGCCATCTTAGACAAGGCACTCGATGCTCATGGCCTTCAGTTCCTTGGTTGGGCTAAAGGGTCTCTGAGTTTCCTTTCAGCTCTCCAGTTAGGATTCTGTGTGTTTCTCTAATTAAATGCAGAAAAAGTGGTAGAATCTTGACTTTTCTACCTGAGTAACAAGTCCTGCTGACGGCCCTAATAAAGCAGAGCCTCCCTCTGCCAGCGCCACACCCTATTCCTTGACTGAAGGTCCTGACGTGTTCTGGACGAGGCTCTGTTTTTCTTGGCCCTTTGCCTTGGACATGCTGTGGACACTGAGAGTTTTAGCCTTTTCCCTTCTCTCTTTGTCTTCCATCCTTTCTTAAACCTTTTCTTTCAGTTAAGATTGAAGAGAAAATGAGAGGATGTCAGGCTTCATAAGGTCAGCAGCCAGGACTTGCACAGGGATTCTTTGATTCTCTCCCCTTCTGTTCCGGACACCGGGAGCTCTCTTTCTGGGGCTCTCTCCCAAGGACCAGAGGCTCAGAATCCATCCTCCTCTCTAAAAAGTTTGGGGAATCCCTGTTCCCATAACTCCTGGTCCACATTTTATTCCGCCCAAGACCCTGCTCTACACCCGAGTCTCTCTCCCTCAGTCAGCCAGACCAATTAACCCCACCCTTTCAGAGCTTCTGGAAGACTGGCCACCCCTCCACTTCAGTGGTAAGGCTGTTCCCAGAACCATTAACAGGAAAGAAATCTCCTTGGGCCAAGTGAACATCATTGCCAAGAGCACGGCTGCCATGAGTGGGGGGAGCGTCTTCCTTCCTGGCCCAGGTCCAAAGAAATCGCTGGGAGGAGATAGCAAATTAAACAAACCTCCCCAGAACCCAAGGCTATTTACCGGCTCCTGTACTGGCACTGGCACTCAAGGGAATGCAAAAGAGGATGGTCCGAGAGATAAAAACGCCTCTTTTTTCAGTATGACAAGCTAGGGGCTAGAATACCATGTCAGCATTGGCAGCCCTGGCCCCCGACATGCTGCAGGGACTGGCTGAGGGGATTATGCAAAGAGCCTAAGCTTCTCCCCAACCTTCCCCTCCCCGAGGAGCAATAACGCTCCCTTTCCTCCAACCTGGCCCAAACACTGGCTGGTTCTCTCTTGGCAGTATGGACCCGTCTCTTTTCTTCTTTGTACCCTACTTAAGAGATGGAATCACATCGCTGACCCAGCGGGGGTACAAGGAGGAGGAGGAAGGGATTGGGTATGGGGGTTCCCTCTCCCTGTGCAGGTCACCAACTTCTCTGCAATTTGCAATTATAGAGCATTGCCCAGAGCACTGACTTAAATCTGGGGTCAAATAGTCAGTTTGTGACCAAGGCAGGACTTCAACCCAGTCTTTCTCGTTCTCCATTCACCATGTCGTATTACTTATAATCAATACAGAAAGGATAAAAATGACGAGGCGGGTCTCGGGTTCTTCTCTCTGCTCTGGCACCAATTCACTCCCGAACCTTGATCAGGAGCCAGTATCAGGGATGCTGGCAGTGGAATCCTGATATTTGCCACCATCTTGGCCCATAAAATGACACAGAATCCTGGCACTGAATGTGTTGTTACCCTTAAGAGTGTGAAGACTTAACTGTATTTATTTGCATTCTGATCCTACCTTGAGCTCAGTCTTCTGAACTTTGGTTCCTAAAATTTTCAATTTGGGATCTTAATGCACATGGCGTCCCTTGGGATGGTAAGCCCAGTCACTGTGACCAATGCACAGGGGTAAACTCCCACTTAAATCTATTTGCAGATTTGAATCAAGCCCAACTGTGAAGTTGGATGGATTCGAATGAAATGCTTTTATAGTCCTGGGAATGGGCTCAGAGAGCTCTGGACCTCTCCTCATGATTCTGCTGCAACAGCCCGGGAGGTATTGGGGTGGTAACCTTCCCTCCTTCTTTCTCTCATGATTTCCAGTGCTTATGGGTCCTACCAGGAGCTTTGAATATTGGCTCATTAAAACGACAAGGCTCTAAAGTGCTTTGCCAAAAGTGACTGTTAATTGGTAGTTACAGTACCCAGGCTACCCTCTTGGGAAAGCATTGCTTTCCCTTTCTCCAGTCAGTTAGGCAGTATTGTTTCCATCTAGAGTTGCCAACCAGCCAGTACTTGATTGATTGAGCAAGCATGTTATCATAGCAGTCAGTTGCTGGTAGGGATCAATGACCAAAATAATATTGGGGACGTACCATCTGAAACATGTGCCAAATGGGATGGGAATCGGTCGGGGTGGGGGGCGTGTAGTAGGTACTTTATAAATGTTTATTAATTGATGGTTGACGTAGCAATGGTGAATCATGGGAGTTTGTAACAAAATGTTATTTTATGACTTTTTATTTTGTTTTGCTTTTCTTTTCCTCCCTCCCTCTAGATCAGCCCATCCACAGGTCCCCGGGAAGGAGGCACCAAGGTGACGATCCGAGGCGAGAACCTGGGCCTAGAATTCCGAGATATTGCCTCCCATGTCAAGGTGGCAGGGGTGGAATGCAGCCCGCTGGTGGACGGGTACATCCCCGCGGAGCAGTAAGTGGCGCCCATCCAGTGCAGAGAAAAGGAGGGGAAGGGGAGGGGAAGTCATGCTGTACTAGTTAGTTTGAGCCAGAAAATAGGCTGGAGGAGTGAGCTAGAAAAGTAACTGCAATAATTAATTAAGGACAAAGCAGAGGGATAAGAAGAGAAGAATAGGATGTTGGGGGCCAGGACAGAGCAAAAGATAGTGGGTCCTGATTAAAGGTGGAGAGTGAAACAAAATGGAAGCCATCCTCAAAGTATGAGCACGGAGTGTCCAGCCCATCCCCAGCACTCAGTGCAACATCTTCCTTCACTCACCCTAGCCTGGAGGACCCAGCACTCATAATTTGAATATGAAAATGATGCCCCCAAGCCAAATGTTGTCTTTCTAGTGCTTTGAGTGAGTTCTTTGCAAAATCTACTGACCTGAGCTAGTAAGCAGTAGCTCAGACCACTGTACTCCCATGAGTGTGATGGATTCTGCAGAGGTTAGTCCTTTGCCTTTGATATCCTTGAAATAAATCCCTGAAAATTTCCTTCCCAATAGTGTTCCAAGGGAAACTACTGTTTTCTACTTTCGCTTACAGGCCCTTTGCTGTAAATAGTCATGGAAAGAGCATTGCAGAAGTCTTGGGCCCAAGTCACACCTCAGGGCTTGCCATTTGGGCAAGTCAGATTGTTCCCCTGGTTTTCAGCATCCCCCTCTGTGAGGTGAGAGAGCAGACTCCACGAGAGCCTCTGCCCCAAGGTCTCTTCCTATGATTCCTAAACAATCCGGTGGCTCACTTGGCTGCTGAGTAATTCTCAATAGCTTCTGCACCATCACCACGGCCAAGGATTCCTCCAGTTCTTCCTTTGTCTGCCTACAGCATCCTTACCGGCTGGGAAGAGTTAGGTTTTGCATCTTGAGACCACAGTCCTTGCCCTATCACCTTCCCAACTGCACACACACATAACCCTTCGTTCCTAGGACCAGAAACTTAGGCCTTCAAGCAGCCTGAAAAGCGATGTATAATACAACCACCTCCTTCTGAGGATAATAATAACAATCATAGCTAACATTTAGATATCACTTACTATGTACCAGATACTGTGCTTAAGTGCTTTATAATTTGTATTTGATCCTAATAACCCTCCTGGGAAGGATGTACCATTGTTATCCCCATTGTATAGATGGAGAAACTGGGGCTCAAGGTCACATGTTCAATCAACAGCAGAATCTGGATTTGAATCCAGGGCCTCTGCCTCCAAATCCAAGAATGAAAAGAAAAGAGGAACCAATGGATGTTCTGTTCCCCCTGAGGCAGAGCAGGGCATCTATGGGGAGAGTAGTTAGCCCTCCCATCCAACTGGGGTCTCCTTTCTCTTCCTTCAGGATTGTGTGTGAGATGGGGGAAGCCAAGCCCAGCCAGCACGCTGGATTTGTGGAAATCTGCGTGGCCGAGTGCAAGCCCGAGTTCATGGCCCGCTCTTCCAAGCTCTACTATTTCATGGTGAGTCGCAATAGTCAGAGCAGCTGCTCATGCCCAGGACGGGATGCGCTCTGTGATGCTGGAGATGCAGCCAGAGCCTCCCCCCAGATCCAAGAGGCTCTCACAGGAGCCTGTCCTTCCCAATTAAGGGTTGCAGAGAGGCAGGATGACACAGGGAGAAAACACTGATTTAACTCTACTTTTCTGTTACAAAAGAGCAGTATTGTTGGGGAGGATGGTGATAGGGAGGCAAAAAAAAAAGAAAGAAAAAAGAAAGGGCATTGATGAAACATTTAAAAGGACACAGAAAAGAGCAGAAGGAAGTTCAGAAACAGAGCTGTGTTGACTCTATTGTGTCAGTGTGGGATATATATTTAAAAAAAAATCCAAGGTGTGCACAATAGAGATTCATGGTGTTTTTTCTATAATCCTCTCTTTCTTTTCTTTTTATATGGCAGAATTTTGTGGGTTGAATTCATAGTATAAATAAAGAGAATTTTAAAAATTGAAAAATTAAAAAAAAATTGGAAAACACTGCCCTTGGATCTGGGAGGCTTGGGTACGAAATCTCAGCTCTGGTTCTTACTGTCTATGTGACCTTGGCAAAAATCATTTGACCTCTCTGAGTCCCAGTTGGATAATCCCTAAGGTCCCTGATCTTGTTATCGCATGATTCTATGAAGTTAGGCAGTGTAAGTGTTAATTATCATTCCTATTTCACAGATGAGGAAACTGAGACTCAGAATTTTAATGACATGCTCTAAGTCATTAAGTGTCAGAGTCAGGACTTAAACCTAAGATCTGACTCCAAAATCAGTCTTCTTTTTACAACACCATGTTGTCTCAGGTGAGGAAACCTCCATTAATTTAATTAATTAATTTGTGAGATTTGCCCATGTTGACATATCAGGTACATTTTGCATCCCATCATGTCACATTCTCCCTTCACCTTTCCCATTCTGCTCATACCCCTGCGCTGCCCCTGCCTCCCCACGCTCCCATTTTCTCCTTCATCCATCTCATCTTCCCCACATCTTTTTGCTCTTTCCTTTTCCCTGTCCCCCACTTTCACCCTCTCAGCAGGAAGCTCCCTGCTCAGGTTCTGCTACTCAGGAGAGCCTCCCAGCCTCCCTGTGAAACGGGGGCCAGGGTGTTTTGCCTTCCAGGGGTCTTTCTTTGCCATTCAGCCTTGTGATTATAGGGATGTAAGCACATTTCCTGCGGTGTCCCCTGCTCACAAGAAAGGCATATTAAAAATAAATATATTTTATCAGCTAGTTAACTTCCCAGGTTAATGACAGCTGTGATGACATAATTTCTTCATGATTTTCTGCTGATGCTGAAAGCTGAAAATAAGTATGATGGATTTTGCAGTGGGCATCAAATGTAGCTCTCACTCTGGCTTCCTCCTTCCTTCATTCATCTTCTTTGTCTTTTCTCTCTTCCTTCTCTGTTCATTGCTCCCAACCAAAATAGACATCAATCAGATTTCAAAATAAATTATAGGTGACTACCAAGGAATGACCTCCAGGTACAGACAAACAGAGTGGTCTGTTTTTGTGTGTATGGTTAGGACTCAGATCTCAGTTTTCCCAAGAGGATTTGAGATAACTTACAATTTTAATATAATATAGATTTTTTAAAAGCACAGAAATAATTTCTTCCTTGCTGAAAGAGTCCAAAGGGGAAAGGCTAGATTAGCTCACCACTAATGTCCGTTCCACTTCTAAATCTATGATAGTATGAATTAGAGTCAAAAAGCATGGGACTGAAACTCAGCTCGAACACTTGAGGTCGTTCATATAAACTCTGTATTTTTATATGCCCGTGTTTTTCTGATAAATTGAAAGCTCCCAGAGGGCAGGGCCTACTTCATGGTTGTCCTTGTCTCCCTGTGATGGTTTTCTTTTCCTCCAATTTATCCATCCCCCAATCTGTCCTACACTGTGTCACTGCCTACCCAAAAGTGCTCCCTAGGCTCAATTTCCAATTCTTCAGCCTGGCATTTATGGTCTCCCCTAATCTGACACTGCTCATCCTTTGTTCTTCTTCACTTTATACCAAACTCTTCATGACCCCATTTGGAATCTTCTTGGCAACAATACTGAGTGGTTTGCCATTATTTTCTCCAGCTCATTTGACAGATGAGGAAACTGAGTCAAACAGGGTTAAGTAACTTGCCCAGGATCACATGTTTAGTGAGTGTACGAGGCCATATTTGAACCCAGGAAGATGAGTCTCCTTGACTCCAAGCCTGGTGCTCTCTTCACTATGGCACCTCCTCACTGCTTCTATTCATCCTATCCACCCTCATTTCCCCCTCTATTTGGCCATGGGCAATAGCTACTGCATGCAAGGCCATGCAAGTCCTCTACGTATCTCCCCATGTTGCATCACTCAGAAAACCCATCATTCTCCCTTCAGACTATTCTAACCCAGGTCATCTTTCAAGGATCTCTTCTTCACCTATTCTCTGATCACACCGATCTCTTTTCTGAACTCATAGATTATGTGTTGTCTGTGACCCTGTCCTAGCACTTAGCACAGACTTCCTTTCCCTTACATTGTTATTTAGCATTTTTATGTAGAATCATAGAATTTTAAAGCAGAAAAAACATTATCTGTCATCTTTAGAAAGGCAGAGAGGTTCAGTAGACAGGACCTGGGTTCAAACCCAAACCTTCTACTTTGTACTTGGGTAATTTTGGACAAAATACTTAACACCTCTGGGCCTCAGTTTATTCCTATGTCCAATAAAGGCATCCGTTCTAGTTCAGATATATAACTGTGTGGTCTCATTCAAGCCCCCTCTTTTTACATTGATGTCTAGAGAGATGAAGAACTTATTCCATGTTACATAGGTAGCAAGAAGAAGAGCTGAGAATTTAATCCAGGTCTTCTAATTCTATATCTTCCCACTAACTTGGAGTCCAGTTGGCCACTTGGATCCTGGGCCATCACCAGTTGTCTTGACTTTTGTCTTGCTACTGGATTTTGATGCTTCTGGAGGACAGACTGAGACGGATGACTTTTCAGAGCTCTGTCCCACTCCTGTCCAAGATATCACCCTTGTAATGTGATCGGTCCTCTTTGAGAATGAAGGATAAACAACAACAATAATGATCATTCTCTTCCCATTCTGACATCTTCATCCATTATCCCCTTGGTAACTGTGGATAGAGGATCCTAAGTGACCTGAGGGCTCTTTTGGGGAGTGAGGGGCAGCCCCATCTCTGAGGAAGAGATCCATATTGAGCACATAATTACCCAAAGAGGATTCCACTCCTTTCTTCTGGCTTCAAATGCATCTTTAAATAATAGAGCATGTCTGTGTAGGAAAGCTTTACAGAAGGTTGGAAGAGGTACAGGATAAGGGCACAGCATAACATTATAAGAGAACTAATTCTGAAATGTGGGACTTGGGTTCAAATCTCATCTCTTCTGCTGAGTACCCATGTGTTGTGGACAAATTACTTTAGCTTAGAATTCAGTTTCCATCTATGAAAAAGAAAAGACTGAATGAGATGGCCTTGGGGATGCTTTCCAGTTCTAGATCAATGACTGTTCTCATTATCCCAAGTTGCATTTGAGAGTTGTACTGCTTGGCCCGTACACACACAGACCCCTAGAGGGACAAGGGTGAGGTCAGTAGATTCTTACCATTTCAGAATGGAAGAGGGAGTTTGAATTCCCCTGCCCCTCCTTCCAGCCTCACAGAGTTATACATTTCTTCTTTTTTCCCTCCTCAGTCCACCTTAGCCATATATCACTTTATCCAGGAACCAAAGATTAAACTCTGAGGCAGAATTTGGAGCTGCTGGGTTGGTACATTTCTGCAGTCACTCCATAGAATGGGAGATAAGGAGGGGCGTTACAGAACCCCTCAATAACTGTTCAGGAGCCCAGATTTGTCTGGCTCATGGTCTTGGTTCCACCCTCTAAATGCAGCTCCGTATGGTTGGAAAAGAAGGGTTCACACGGCCAGCCCTTTCCAAGAGCAGTCTCTCTGGAGCTAGTCATCATTGTTTCTTCCTTGTCTCTCTTACTCCAGCCACTGAGCAGAGTGAAGAGAGAGTAAATAATCCCAAATCTGATTTTCCATACAAACCCACAGTGAAATATTTATGAAGCATTGCTTGAATAATTAATACTTTTCTTGCAACTTTCAAATGTTTCTCCATCACATCCTCCCCCCTCTGAATAACTCCTTCAATCCAGGCTCTGATTATACCACAATTCTGAAAGGTAAAGGCAGCCTAGATTATTTACTTCCCTAAACCCTTATGTACAGGCAACACTAGTTTAAAGCTTCTTCTGATGTTGAAATTCCCTTTAGCCAAATGGGACATTTTAAAATTTTTATTAAAGCTTTTTATTTACAAAACATATGCATGGGTAATTTTTCAACACTGACCCTTGCAGAACCTTCTGTTCCAAATTTTCCCCTTCTTCCCTCCACCCCTTAGATGGCAGGGAGTCCAATACATGTTAAATATGTTAAAATATATGTTAAATCAATGGGGCTTTTTTAAAAAAGGAGGTTGCTTTGAAGCACCTCAGATACTGGCAGCATGTCCCCCACCCCAAATGCTTCTAATAATAGTTTGCTGTCCTCTCTCTCCCTGGAACAGGTCACTAAGGAATAAGGTCAGCCCCCTTTTGCCTTTATAAAGGGAATCCAAGGAAAGATGTAGAGATCAGAAGAAAAGAATCATCAAATGTTAGATCTGTAAGAGATCTTGGGATTTCAGAGGCCCTCTAGCCCAATTCCTTCACTTTATAGATGAAGAAACGGAGGGCAGAGAAATTAAATACCTCATGCAAAGCCAAGTGACCGGGATGCAAATAGAAAAGGCAAGAAGCTCACACTCTAATTTGAGGGGACAGAGCAGGGGTCCTTAGGTACAATCAGATGGCCACACTGGAGCTTTGCAAGGGATATAGAGGGGGCATAGAAAAAGAGCACCAGGACTTAACCCTGTCTGCCTCAGTTTCCTCATCTGTAAAATGAACTGGACAAGGACAGTCCAATCACTCCAGGATCTCTGCCAAAATGGAGCCATGGAGAGTGGGAAGTGACTGAAATGCATGGACAACAATAAAAGATAAAGGCAGGTCAGAAAGTAAGGTTCAGAGCACCTTAGGGAGTAGGGGAGGATAGATGGCAAACATTTCTTTGGAAAGATTGGAATTATAGACTCCCATCTCATCCAAGCCCCAGGAGCAGTCAGGCAGGTGGCCTGGGTTAAAGGGGAAGACTTGAGACCCAGGTCTGAGAAGACCCCAGGGAAGGGGCAAGGAGGGCTGGTTGGGTGGGGAACGTGGGAGAGAAAAGGCAGAATGGGGTGGTCCAAGCCACCATCCCCTCCAGGAGCATCTAGTCACCTTGCTGCAATGACACACACTGCCCACCCCTTCAGGTAAGGCTGAGCCCTTTCAAGGACAGGTGCATGAGCAAGCCTTGCCAGGTGCGACTCGTGACAGGGCAGCCAAGACCACCCCATTGGTGTGCAGATGTCATCTGGCTTCCTTTTCTCCTCTAATGGTGTTATTGATCCCCAGCTCTAGGTAAAGTCCTTGTGTCAGTCAGGTACCCGCCTGCTGCGAGTTGCTGAGGCGAGTTCCAAGCTTTGGGGCCATAATTCTTAAAAAAAAGGGGGGGTATCCTCATTTAAATGCAGATACTGGCTTCTCACTTGGGACTGAGTGGAAAGTTTTTCCATTAAAATGCTAATGAAGGAACAAACTGCAACTCCAAATCCTCCAACAAACAGACGTTTTTTCTCTCTGCCCCCCCACCCTCACCCCATTCCTGCAGAAGGGCAGTGGGGGCCTCTGGAATATCCCGATGCCTTCCCTGGCCCGGGGCCCACCCTGCTGCCTTGGTGACTGGAGGAGACTCCAGAGCAGGCCATTGAAGGGCCTACAGCCTCGTGGCAGTGTCAGCCTGGGATTTCAGCAGTCTTGTACTTGGGGTACCTTCTGGTGGAATAATGCTCCCTCTTTCCAGGGGGTGTCCAGAAGATAATAGCAAGGAAACATGGCAGACACCAAAGAGAGAGCTGTCACCCTACTCTTCAAGGCTCTGCATTGCTCCCTACTGAGTTTTAAGCTAGAACGTTTTACCAAGGCATTAACTGAGTCCCAGAGAAAGAAAGTCAGACGATCTAGAGCTGAAAGAGACCTTAAAAATCATTTAATCTAGAGATTCTTAACCTTTTCTAGGTCATGGATCCCTTTGACAGCCTAGTGAAGACTATGGGTTCCTTCACTCCAAGTATCTTCCTTCATACTAAGTATTTTGTAAATATTTAAATAAAACACATGGGATTACAAAGGAAAACAATGATACAGAAATGTTCTTTTTTAAAAATGAAATTCACAGGCACCAATTTTTAAAATTTTTGATTGTTTTTAATTAAAGCTTTTTATTTTTCAAAACATGTGCATGGACAATTCTTTAATAATAGCCCTTGTAAAACTTTGTGTTCCAATTCTTTCTCCCTTACCACACGCCCTCCCCGAGATGGCAAGTAGTCCAATCTATGTTAAACATGGTGGGACTATACACTAAATCCAATATAAGCATACATTTTAATACAATTATTGTGCTGCACACACACAGGCATTAAATTAAAAACTCACGATTTAGTCCAACCTTAAGAAATTTGAGGACCAGAGGAAAAATAGGTAGTAAGTGAAAGATTGGAAATTCAGACTGAATCCAGGGCTTTTCCATCCACACCTTTTTAACTGATTCTTTCTCTACTCAGACACTGACCCTGTCGGACCTGAAGCCCATCCGAGGGCCCGTGTCTGGGGGCACTCAAGTGACCATCACTGGCACCAACTTGAACGCAGGCAGCAATGTGGCAGTGACATTTGGAAGCCAGCCCTGCCTCTTCTACAGGTAACCGTCTTCCCCGTGACATCTTCCTTTGGGGGAGCTTCAGGTAGAGACACTAAGTCACCACGTGGGTAGGAAGGCAAGATGAGTCACAGAAGGGGCTCCCCAGGAAAAGTAAGCAGGGCCATTTCTGACCACGACTTAGGTAGTACTGCTAAATTGTGTGACCCAGCTCAGTGGGACTCAGTAGGTGCCTGTGCACTGTCAGTACCAAGTCTGGGGTCAGGAAAGCCTGAGTTCACATCTGGCCTTAGTAGTTGTATGACCCTAGGCGAGCCACTTAACCCGGTGTGCCTCAGTTTCCTCATCTGTAAAATGAGCTAGAGAAGTGGGAAACCACTCCAGTATCTCTGCCCAAAAAAACATCAAATGGGCTCATAAAGAGTCACACAAAAGTGAACCTGCTGAACAACAATTGCTCTAGTCCAAATCTAACCAAAAAGGTGAACAAACATTTATTTTTATTGAAGGCTGGTATTCTGGGATGTAGAGGGAATAAATAGTATGAAACCATTGAAAAATGCTATCAGCAAAAGTGGAGTTATTATATATAAGCATGTATATATAAAGTATTTATAGAAGCATATATATAAATTATATATAGAAGTACATATATATAGTATAAAGTATATGTAGAAGTATATATAAAGCATATATCTATATATATGAAGTATACATAGAAGTATGTATATAAATTATTTATAGAAGTATATATATATAAAGTATATATAGAATTATATATATAAAATATTTATAGAAGTACATATAGAAGTATGTATATATAAAGTATATAGAGAGAATAAAGTATGAAGAGAAGGACTTGTTAATCCCTCCCTCAAGTTACCTTCATTCTTCTCCCCTAGCTTTCTCCTTTCTGCCTATCCCACCTACCTCCTAGAGAAACTCAGCTAGATTCAGTGTGGAGGACATTCCCAGAAATAGGCTGTTTCTAGGATCAGTTTGGAGCTGACTCCCCTGAGTCCTGGCTCCGCAGTCCCCGATTCTCCTGTCATCCAGGGACAGAACTTCCTACAGCAGCAACCCCGAGCCTATCTCCCACCCCCTAGTCGTGCTTGGAAAAATAAAGGCAAGAGTGCTCAGGGGATAAAGATGAGAGGCCATTATGGAAATCCATTGTGTGATCTGGGCAGCTATAACAGAGGAAGACAAGGGGTGCATGGATTCCTTTCTGGAGTATAGGGAATACTGGGGGAAAGGGGGAGAGAGAGAGGAGAAAGAGATGCTCTTATGGGACATGGCCCTAGGTAGCCAGGGGGAGAGAGAGAGAGCAGGGAGTAGGGAAGAGACAGAGTGAAATAGAAGAAAGAGATAGAATGGGAGAATCAGAAATGGTGAGAAATCAAAAACTGAAGAAACAGAATCAGAGACATATGAGAGAGAGATGGAGACGAAAACAAAGATACAGAGAGAGACACACACACAGACAGAATGTGTGTGTATGAGAGAGACAGAGAGACAGAGACATAGAAGCAGGAGAGCAGGAGAGACAGGAAAAAATCAGAAACAGAGACTTCTTCATGCTTGTACTGCATTAACTGAAGGTGAGCTGTTCAGGAGCAGTTCTGAGGGTTCTGTGAGCTGGAACCCAGGCACTAGTTATGGTGGGATGAAGTTGGGATGCAGTGGGGGGTCAGAGTCACCATCCCCCCCTGTGCCCAGTCCCACATCCTTGTGCTCCCCCTCTCTCCCAAGGCGATCCACGTCCCACATCATCTGCAATACTACTTCCTCAGAGGAGGTGGCTGAAAAGTCCAAGGTGCTAGTCCAGGTGGACAAGGCGAAGATCCACGCGGATCTCTACTTCCAGTACGTGGAGGACCCCACCATCCTGAGGATCGAGCCCGAGTGGAGCATTATCAGGTAAGGCGCACCTTGCTGGAGTCGGCTTCCACTCCATCCTCCAGCACTGCCTTAGGAGCTCCAAAAGATCTGTCCAGTCTTTGCTCCTCCCCAACATGAGAGAACTGAACCGGATCCCTTCTGAGATCCCTTCCAGCTCTAGTCCTATGGGCTGATGGTCTCTGGGAAAGCATCTGCTACTATTCTTTGGTTTCTACTCTACAAACCCCAGAGGGTTCCACATCCCCTCTGCTTCTTGGAGTGATCTGGGAGTTAGCAAGGTTGCACCACAAATTTCCAGACTTCTCATGCTTCTGCTTTTTTCTGTTGCTCCAAGGGCTTCGACTCAGAAAGACTTGAATTCAAATCTAGGTTAAGACACTTACTATCTGTGTGTTCCTGTGCAAGTCAGTTAACTGCTCTCCACCTCTGTTTCCTCATCCATAAAATGGGGATAATAATTGCAGCCAGGGTTAGGCTGCAATTATTGTGAGGATCAAATGAGATGATATTACAAAACACAAGCTTGGTATCTGACACTTAACAAATACTTGTTTGCTAACTTTCCTCCATCCCTTTCTTCCTCTCTTTTTTTCCTCTCTCCTCCCTTCTTCCCTCCCTCCTTCTTCCCTTTTCTTCCTTCTTTTTGGAGGCAAGTTATCTTTATAAAGACTCACTACAAGCCTTGTTTTGAATAAGAGCTCTGATTCCCTGATGTTTAAAGACAGATAAAAGTAGAAGTTTGAAGCATTATCCCTAAGGTTTAGATTTGGGGTGGGCCCAAGGTCCCCTTTTTGGATCCATGACTGATTGTTTTCATTCTGAGCTTGAGTTTTGAGCTCCCAGAAATGGAAAAACTAACCCATGCCCTCCATTTATTCTTGGGAATGGTATAAGACAGACAGCAGGTGTATTTCCTAAAGAAAGGAGCCAGGCTGCGTGCTGGGAGTGTGGGGTCTGGATTTAACTTCTAACTGCATCAATAACTAGTTCTGTGATCTTAGCAAGTCCACCAAAGTGCTCTGGACTCTAATATCTCCATTATGCATTCTTAGTCTTTCAGAGTCAGGAGCCGATAAAGATTATCTAATTCAACCTCCATCTTTTATAGAAGAAATTGAGATCCAGAGAGATAGCAAAGTTTGCCCAAGGTCACTGAGCGAATAAATGTTCAAACCCAAATCTCCTGATTCTAAGCCCAAGGCTCTTCCCACTATTCCATAATTCTTGATGAAAATGAGTTCTTTTAGCTCTGATATTCTGGGATTCTACTTTCTAACTCAGCAGAAGATTTCAGCCCAAAACCATTCTATCCCTCCATCAGACACTGGAGGAGATTGTAATTTTCAGACACAGGTTAATGATTATGGATTGGAGAGAGAGTTATTGGGGTAGAACGATGGTGGAAAAGCTATTCTATCAAAAACTTAGACCTTAGGGCAACTAGGTGGCGCAGTGGATAGAGCACCATCCCTGAAGTCAGGAGGACCTGAGTTCAAATACAGCCTCAGATACTTAACACTTCTTAGCTGTGTGACCCTGGGCACTTAACCACAGTTGTCTCAGCAACATTAATTAATTATTTTTATTTTTAAAAATTTAGACCCTTTGTGCCTGACTCTGACCACAAGCTTCTAGGCAATTCATCTCAAATCATAATGGGCTCATTCCTCACACCAACCCTTCTTCCCATCCCAACAATTAGTACTTGCAATGTCATGGCAGGGAGCCATCAAGGCAGGCTCTTTGGGCTGAGGGTTATCCTGGATATTAAAATATAGTCTTTTCCTATACATATTGAATATATACATATTGAAACTCATTTATTTTTAGCAGGTTTGTAGCTATTTTACAAAGCCTTAAAAGGTTTGGTGATCACCTTGTTTCAGAAAATAAAGGAACAAAAAAAATCACATCACACATTAGCGGATTTGAAACCAGTACCTTGAATATCAAAGATGTTTGCTTTGTACTATCCTTTCACCTCCCCCACCCAAGAAATTTCCATCTCCATTTCTGTGCTATGAGCAGGGAAGTTCTCCACTGAATTCACTTCTTGGTTTAATTCACAGCTTTCCCCTGCCTATTAGTCACATAAATAATAGTACTGTACCTTCTGGTTCTATGCAGCCAACCTTGAGTAATGTGCTCATCAAGAGAAAGGTTTCTGACAAGTTCTAAATTCACCAGCTAAGCCAAACAATTTTTTTTTTTTTTGCTTAAGGAAACAAAATCTGAGAGCGATGAGGTTTGCATTATGCATGTGGTCGGTATTAGAAGAAAACAGCTTGAGTTAAGGAGATGGCTGATAAGTATTGATCATGCTGCTGTTGGTGATAATGGTAATGATGGTGGTGACAGAAAAGGAGGAAGAAGAGGAGGAAGGAAAGGCCAGATCACAGGGAAGGCCTTCACTGCCAAGAAGACTCCTCAGTGTTTTATTTATTTGTTCATTTGTTTGAGGAAAGATGAAGGGAAGGTCAAGAACAGGGCTCTTAGGCTAAGATCCATAGCTTAGGAATTTTTCTTTTTTGCTATATATTTTGATAATCATGTTTCAGTATAATTGTTTTCTTTTGTAATCCCATGTATTTTATTTCACACATCTAAAAACCTTATCCTTTTAGGTTTCATCAGAATGCCTAAGGCATCCATGATACACAAAGGGGAATGTTGTCTGTAGTCATATCAGGGGAGATGGCTGGCTGAGGGGTGTGTGTGTGTGTGTGTGTGTGTGTGTGTGAGAGAGAGAGAGAGAGAGAGAGAGAGAGAGAGAGAGAGAGAGAGAGAGAGAGACAGAGAGACAGAGAGACAGAGACAGAGAGAGAGAGAGACACAGAGACAGAGAGAGAGACAGAGAGAGAGAGAGAGAGAGAGACAGAGAGAGAGAGAGAGAGAGAGAGAGAGAGAGAGAGAGAGAGAGAGAGAGAGAGAGAGAGAGAGAGATGTAGTTAGGAGTGTGGGATATAGATGGACAAATGGTTAAATGGGTGAATGAGGTGTAGAAGAGGGGATACAAAATCAGATCTGGGACCTTGGAGATCACCTAGTCTGACCCTCTTTCTTACATAAGGGAAACGGAGCCGCAGAGATATTAGGTGACTTGCATAGTGTCACATAAGTAATAAGTGATTGGGCTAGGATTTGAATTCAGGTCCTCTGACCTCCAAATCCATAGCACAACATTGAAAAGAAAAGGGTACTTTCCCACTCTCCTACAAAACTCAGAAAAGATGCTGAAAGTGGTCAGGAAACACTGTTCTAGGCATCAGGGCATTCCTTAGAGATGTCCAGTCACATTTGGACAAAGTTATTATCACTAATTATATTGGAAATTGAAAGTCAATGGAACTTCCTCCCAGTCTGCTTAGGTGAGAAATAATTAGCTCTAGGTTCCTTTGAAAAATGCTTAACTGAAAAAAATCTTTTTTAATTACAAAAAAAAGAAGAAAACCACATAGGCAGAAATCTCCTTTAGATTCCTTATTAGTTCACTTTCCTTGGCCCTGCATCTGGCCATGTTGTGATCTCTTGGGCCACAGACGGGTTAGAGTCTGGGAAACCTTCAAGAATCACGCTTTCTGATCTATTCATAGATGACTTAGATGGGAGTGGGTAGAGGCAGTTCTGGGATCGCAGATGAGAAGTTCACCTTCCTCTCTTGTTCTAAGATTTGTCTTTTGTCCTACTATGATGTCGATTCATCTCTTGGACTGGAGAATTGGAAAAAAGACCAGCGCAGATTCCAGGATTGTGAAATTGAGGAAATCCCAGACTCAGTCTTCCCACTTACCTTAAAAAAAGGAGAGAGGATGGGAAGAAAGAGTAATTGGTAGCACGGTCGTGGGATTATAAGTAACTTTGTTGTCAGGTACCTTCCAAATTATCGATGCTCAGGGAGGTTGTGTCCGAGTGTCTGAGGTTACTCAGGAATCGGTAGCATTTTCAGCCTAATTATTCATCTGGTTACCATTACCATCATCATCATTATTGCTGGTTCTGAGCATCATCATTATTATAATTTTTTTCTTCTCTCTTTTTGATTAAAGCTTTTTATTTACAAAACAAAACATATACATAGGTAATTTTTTAACATTCACCCTCACTAAACATTGTGTTCTATATTTTCCCCTTTCCCACCACCCACTCCCCTGGATGGCAAGTAATCCAATACCTGTTAAATACATCATTATGATTCAATTTACTTATCGTTGTCATCATCATTCAGTTTGAAGAGCATTGTGTTCACCATTATTTTTCACCATAAATATGATCAGTCATCAGCCTCTTCTCCGAACCCAATCACTCATGTGCCTTATTCTCTTTCCTTTCAGTGGAAACACCCCCATTATCGTCTGGGGGACACACCTGGACCTCATCCAGAACCCCCAGATCCGGGCCAAGCACGGAGGGAAGGAACACATCAATGTGCGTTGGGGCACTGGGCAGTGTGGGTGGGGATGGGAGTCGCAGGGTACTAGGCTATGCTGTTTCTGTATATATGGCCACCCCCCTAGTCTGGAATATCCTTGAAATTATGTGTATATGTGTATGTATACATACATTCTTGTAAATATATGTGCGTCTATATATAATGTATGTACGTATATACACTTGGAACCAAGCATCTATACATAATATATATGTCTGTATGTATATGTGTGAGAATATACGCTCTGTGCATGTAGGATGAGATGCTGCAGTAATCAGCCCAGAATTCTCTCTCCGCAGGTCTGTGAGGTCCAGAATTCCACTGAGATGACCTGCCAGGCCCCAGCCCTGGCCATAGATCCTGACCACCAATCCGATCTGACCGAGAGGCCTGAGGAGTTTGGTTTCATTCTAGACAATGTCCAGTCCCTGCTGATCCTTAACAAGACCAACTTCACCTACTACCCTAACCCTGTGTTTGAGGCCTTTAGCCCTTCCGGCATCCTGGAGCTTAAGCCTGGCACGCCCATCATTCTGAAGGTACCGATTAAAGGGATAGGAAAGGCTTTCTGACTCAAAGTTAGCAAGGCATTGGCCCCTGCCCACTGCTATGAGGGAGGGGGGTGTTCTTCCCTCAGCATGGTGTACATCTCCTCTTAGAGAGGAAATCTAGTTTAATCCCAATTCGATGCCCAGGAAGCAAAAGCCTCAGTCCATATAGTGGAGGGCACGTAGTGCCAGGTAGTATAGCCCACGTAGTCAATATATAGTCCTTATATTCCATTTATGGTCCATGTAGTAAAGGTAGTGTCTTATGTGACATATAATCCATGTATAGTTCATGGATAGTCCTTATAGTCTATATAGTGGAGGGCACATAGTGCCATATAGTCCACATATAGTCCATATATAGTCTATGTAAAACTCACATAGTCCATATCTAGTCCTTATAGTCCATAGAGTGGAGGGCCTGTAGTGCCACATAGTCCACATATAGTCCATATATAGTCTATGTAAAACTCACATAGTCCATATATAGTCCTTATAGTCCATATAGTGGAGGGCCTGTAGTGCCACATAGTCCACATATAGTTCAAATATGGTCTATATAAAACTCACATAGTCCATATCTAGTCCTTATAGTCCATATAGTGGAGGGCCTGTAGTGCCACATAGTCCACATATAGTCCATATATAGTCTATGTAAAACTCACATAGTCCATATCTAGTCCTTAGCGTCCATTGATAGTCCATATGGTGGAGGGCAGAAGAACGGCTCTCGGCAGCTTTTTTGCAGTTTGGTGCCCAAATTTAGGGTCTGTCCTTTAGGATTTGGAGAATGAGAAGCCTCTGGCTGCTTCTTTTTCCACAGCCCATGCCAGGTCATTTCTCTGGGAGCTTCCAGGAAGAGTTGGGGTGCCCTCCCCTAATCATACAAACTGTTATTAGTTTCTACACTTCCTTAGGAAGTTCCCGGGATGATATAGTGGAGAGAATGCTAAATTCTGCTTCAGATACTTACCAGATCTGTGATTCTAAACAAGGCAATTGACTTCTGTGTGCCTCAGTTTCCCTGTGTGTAAAATGAGGGGATTGACCTGGATAACTTCTAAAGTCTTCATTAGCTCTATCTAGGATTCAATGAACCTATGCTCAGGCTGAGAGGAGACCATGTAAGTGTGTATAGTATACATATATACACATATATAGGCATGCATGCATATATACATATATATGTGTGTGTGTGTGATAGTAGCTTCAGACTGGGGAATGGGCTTTTCTGTCCCTCCAGGGCAAGAACTTGATCCCGCCGGTGGCCGGGGGGAACATGAAGCTGAACTACACCGTGCTGGTGGGAGAGAAGCCGTGCACCGTGACAGTGTCCGACGTCCAGTTGCTCTGTGAATCTCCCAATCTCATTGGACGGCACAAAGTGATGGTGAGCCCGACATGACCAGGACAAGGCACCGTGGGGAAAGAGGGAGAACTGAGGGTTCTCAGCAATCTTGGGGTCATGGGCCAAACCTGGCACCCAAAAAGCTTCTGCCACCTGGTCCTTTCAGAGACTTTCACCTCCCATTCCTGCTGACACCCGTCGGTCCCTCCCTCTTTTACTCCCTGTGCTTGGTACACGCTTCCCCAGACAAGTTTCTGACTGAACGCTTCCTCTGCCAGCTGGGAGTGCTGGCTGACAATTAGGGCAAGGTGTGGACATTTATGTCAATGGACATTTATGTTAAACATCTACATATACCTAGTACTGTACTAGGCAGTAAAAAAAAAGGCTGAAAGGCGAATGAGAGAGATGTCCACACGGGGACTAAGAATGAGCATTGGAGTCAGGAGGAAGCACCAGGCAGTGCAGGGAGGACTAGGCTGCCATACTGAGGGAGAGTAGGACCCAAGCGTGGGAGCCTGAGGGTCCCGCCGGCTCAGTTTTCCCATCTCTTGGACTGGAACGTGTACAAGTGGCCAAGCCCTAATTCAGTTTTCTTCCTCTTCCAAGAGCCCTAACACAGGCCATTCCATCCAAAAAGTGGAAGCACTTATTTCCATGAGTCTGGGTGTTTTTTTGTTTGCTGTTTGTTTTTCAGGGAGAGGGAGAGGGTGTTAGAGCCTGTTCTCTTGTAACTAATGGCAGAATTGGGAAGTACAAATGTACGGTCCTGCTGAGGTTGTTTCCTCCTCAGCCTCGGTACACAGTAAATTAGGACTCTTCAAATCAGGACAGACTGTAACTCATCTCCTTTTATTGCCCTCTCTCCTGGTCCCCTCCAACCCTACACCCGCCCCCCCCTCCGGCTGTGTGTCCTGCAGGCCCGCGTCGGGGGCATGGAGTACTCCCCTGGCATGGTGTACATCTCCCCAGACAGCCCCCTCAGCCTGCCCGCCATCGTCAGCATCGCCGTGGCTGGCGGGCTCCTCATCATATTCATCGTGGCCGTGCTCATCGCCTACAAGCGCAAGTCCCGCGAGAGTGACCTCACCCTGAAGAGGCTGCAGATGCAGATGGACAACCTGGAGTCCCGCGTGGCCCTGGAGTGCAAAGAAGGTACCTGTCGGGCAGGGGGCTTCGACTCCGGGACACGATACACACGTGTTCTGGGCCCGCTCGGTGCCTGAGTGTTTCGGTGCACCAAAAGGCAAACCCAGTCACTGTCTCAGGGGTCTTAGGGTCTAGTGAAAAAAGCAAAGCTGGGAGGGATCGAATGTGAGCTTCTTGAAGAAAAAAGACACTTTTGTTGCTGTTGTTGTTTTGCCTTTATTTCTTTGGCACATTGTTTAATGCCATATACATGGTATGAATTCATAAATTCGTGGAAAACTTAATTGTATCTAATCTAACCCAATCTTCCCATTTTGCAAATGGAGAAACCAAGGCTGAGAGATTAAGTTACTCCAAGTTATTACAAGTTAGATAGTAGCAGATTTCAAGATTTCTGCATAAATCTCCCAATTCCTAGACCAGTGTTCTTTTTACTACTCACTCAGTAGGTCAGGGGTTAGGAGGGGCAAGATAAAGGCATAGAAATGCTCTTGAGTTGTCCATAGACCACTCGGAGATGCCTTCCCCTTTCTGTGGCAGCTGGGTACTGAATCATTCTCCCTAGCACCACTACCCAGGCCCACACTGGTGAAAAATTTGTCCAAAGGCTTTAGGCCTTGCTGTATCATCTATCATCCATCCATCCATCCATCCATCCATCCATCCATCTATCCATCCATCCATCCATCTATCCATCTATCCATCCATCTATCCATCTATCTATCTGTCTGTCTATCTATCCATCCATCATCCTATCTCTGTTTCTCTGTCTCTCCCTCTCTCTTCCTCCTCCTCCTCTCCTCTCTCTCTCTCTCTCTCTCTCTCTCTCTCTCTCTCTCTCTCTCTCTCTCTCTCTCTCTCTCTCTCTCTCTCTCTCTCTCTCTCTCTCTCTCTCTCTCTCTCTCTCTCTCTCTCTCTCTCTCTCTCTCTCTCTCCTCCATCTGTTCATACTTCTGTCCATTCATCCACCTATTCTATCCATCTGTTGTCTGTCCATATATCTATCTATCTTTAATTTTTTTTTAAGACTGGACTTGTGATTTTACTGTTGCAAGCAATTCCCAAGGAGGAAAGTCTTACCAATGCAGATCTATACCTGCACTGCACCATATAATTTTAGAGAATTGCTTGAGACAATGAGATTTTTTTTTTTTTGAGACTGACTTTTCTATCTCACTCAGGCTGGAAGTACTGCAGCTTCTCATGGGCCCAATCTCACTATTTAACAGCACAGAAGCTTTGATCTGAGCCAGATCACTGCTCCTTATATGATCTGTCTTTCCCCCGGGCCTTATTTTATAGGTGGTGGCTTTTTTTCAAGCACCAGATTGGCTTTAGCTTGACTATAGCTCAAAACTCCCAAAGTCAAATTGTCCACTAGTCTCAGACTGACCTAATGGTAAATATTACAGTTATGTACCTCCAAGCCTGGTGGGAGATGAGATAATAAATGACTTTCCAGGGGTTGCCCTGTCTGCAAATATCAGAGGAAGCTTATTGGAATGGAGTCCAAAAAACTGAGGACCAAGGGTCGTCTCTCATGTGTACATGGATGTGTGCTTCTTAGGACGTCACTGAAACCTCAGTTCCCCAGCTAACTCTCCAAGACTGTAAACTGCTGTGTTGGAAGAAGGTGTTTCCCAATTTAATTTTTCCTTCCTTCCTATGTGTGTATGTGTAATGGATGAGTGCTTACATATACACACAATGTATATGTGTGAAACATAAGTATATGCATATACACATATACATTAAACACATATGTATTAAAGAGAATATAATGGAATTAGAGATACGCAATTCAAGAAGAAGAAAATGTAGGAGTCAGTTTCTTATAACCCCTAGGGAATTATTTCATGAGTGACCCTGAGAGAGAATTTATTCTGGTTCTTCTCTGGAATAGGCTGGGTTCCGTACCTGGGGAATTTAGGTCTCAACAATTCCCTTTTGGGAAAAGTGCCTACTTTTTGATGGGGAAACGGATTCCTTCCTTCCCCTCTCTGCATCCTTCAGCTGTCAACACAGCATCCGCCTTGTGGGACTGTTAATTACTGCCTTTTATTATATTTACGCCGCTTAATTTTTTTCTCCGCAATGTACTCTTCCCTCTAATTAGGTGTAGTGATTAGAATCTCTTTCATGTGTCGCTGGCACAGTGCTTTGAATGTTGAAGGCGCTTGGTGACTTAAAGGAAAGCTGCAGCCTGATAAAAAGAAAGCTTCTCTTACCCCCGCCCCTCTCTTCTTTCTCCCCACCAGCTGAGTGACCCAACTGGGAGGGGGCAGCAGAGCGGGGGCGCCAAGCAAGGCAAGATTCCCTTTGAGAAGTTTCAGAGGGAAGGAGAAATTAGCAGTCAGACAGGGAGTCACATTCCTGACAGTTTGTCAATAGAGATGACCTGGCAGAGAGCTGAGTTCCTTTTAGGATCAAGGAAAGCTGGTGTGTGTGTGAGACAGGATGTAAGAAGTGGCTAAGATTTTATATATACATACATATACACCTATATGTATATATATATATATCTATGTTGTATATATACATATATATATATATATATATATATAAACAGGTGTTTATGGAATGGTATATAGAGATGTGGATAGGTTACATTTGAATCTTACTTTATATTATAAGGTATATATGAGTTCTCAAAATCTTTAAATATTTGACATATGTGTATCTGTTCCCATATACGTCAATATTCCAAATATTTGTGATTTTTGTCAGCATTAGCCATGACTCTATCAATGCAGGTTGAAACTGCTCTATATGCTGTGTGTGTGTGTGGAGAGAGGGAGAGGGGTCATGAGATGTCATATCTAAAAAAAAAGTTCATCCCTCTGTAGTCAGTCTCCAAATTTAGCTAAATTGGACCTAAAGCAATGTGAAGTCCTGCATCAGGCCTTTATTGAAACTTTTCCAAGTTGAAAGAACAAGTTAAAACCTGTTAACGCTTTTACTGACATACTCTGGGAGAACCCTGCTACTTCTATAACCGTGATGAGAATCAAAAGTCAGATAAAAATGAAGAATGTATACATATATTATATATATGTATTATGCATACAGGTATATATCAATTTATATATCTATTCATATTATGTATATATACATATATATGTATCTTAGACACTTGTCTACTGATAATTTGTTACTTCATGTTATTTCCATGTAGTCTATGTGTTACTATGTTATTTCAATAGCATAAAATATCATCTAAGAGATTCTGATTAAAGATTGGCTATAGACAGAGACTTTTCTGTCCTGGGACCCATATAATGTGAAAAGACATGGGGAAGTCCCCCAGTATGTTTGGTAGAGCCTCTGGAGGGATTCATGGGAGAATACGGATACTAGTTACATAGGATGAAAAAGTATGGAAGAGTTTGCAATCTCTACGATTAGAGAACGGATCCATCTCATGAAAAATACTGGATATAGAGTTGGGAGTAATGTTAGTGCCATACAGCCCATCCTCTCATTTTACAGATGAGGAAACTGAGGTTCGGAGAGATTAAAGGACTTGCCCTGAATCACACGGCTAGTGTGTGTTCAGGCAAAATTTGAGCTTGATCTTCCTGTGTCCAAGTCAAGCATTCCATGCTCTACACTTGCTACTTAAGCATATATAGTCTAAATATAAAGGAAGCATGGTGTCACTACACCAAAAGAGGGTCAGCGTAGGAGCTCATTAGGATCCTTCAAGTCCTATCTCTGATGCAAAGACACTTAACTTTTCAGTATAATTCCTAAATGTACACATAACACCCCAAGCAACCGGCTAAGACCGTAAACTGCAGGGTAATTGCTGATTTGCATTGGAAGAGGAATTTTCCTCATTAGGAGTACTGTGTGTGTCTGTATGTGTATTTTACACACACACACACACACACACACACACACACACAAGTTTATCCTAATCTCCAGCCTAGTTTGGAAGTGAGCATCAGAGGAGATAACACTTACAAAACACTTTGCAAATCAGTGCAGATCAGCAATTATTCCACCATGTTTTCTTGGTTGCATGTGCTTTAAGACTTGAGTCTTAGCTCGAGATGACCCTAGATCAGTCTGATTCAAAAAATGTCTGATTCACTACCATTAGGTTCCATTGGCTCTCACAGAAGACAGAGTCTGAGGAACTACCAGAAGAAGAAACCGCAAGTCCTTATATCTAGCTTTAGAGAGTTGTCTAGAGGTATTGAGAAGTTAAGTGATTTGTCCATCCGGGGAATCAGGTCGTCCTGGCTCCTGAGCCATTTCTAGCCATAGCACTACATTGTGTCTCTCATTTATCTTTTATTATAGAGTATATTCTATTTAAAAATATATATATATATTTACACATATACATTATATATACATATTCATACACATATTCTATATACACATACATACATATAGATATAGATATACATATATATGTCAGTTCCTCTAAATCAGTTGTGTCAGACTCAGAGAGAAAGAAGAGACCATTAAACCACAGAATCCCTGCGGGCACATATTGACTTAGAAAATGGCATGTTAATATTATCTATGTTCCTTTGTATTTTTATTTATTTTGTTGTTTATTTATTTTGGTTCAGCTGCGCTCAGGAGTGCCGCAGCTGCTGTGTGAGACACATCTGCTCTAAAGGATAGAGCTTCACACCCTTTAGGATGGCATTCGTTCACTCCCTGCTCCTAGGCAGCATCTGTGACAGTCTCATCATGATCATCGCCACCCTCCCCTTTTCCATGACATGCAACAAGGGCAAAGTGCCGAACCTGACCCCTCTACAGTCATCCCCTCCAGCCTCCTCTGTCAGAGCGCCCCTAGTTTGGCTGCTTCCCACAAACATGCCTGCATCCCCTCCAACCTTAAGAAATTCTCATTTGATCTTGCAACCCCTGGTAGATATTGACCTATATCTTTTTTTCCCAGCACTGCACAACATTCAGTCATTTTTAAGTTGTATTTGACCCTTTGTAAGCCCCATTTGAGGTTTTCTTGGCAAAGCTAGTCCAGTGATTTGCCCTTTCTGTCTCATTTTACAGATGGGGATACTGAGGCACACAGAATTACATGATTTGTCCAGGGTCACACAGCTAGTACGTGTCTTAGGTCACATTAGAACTCAGATTTTCCTGACCCCAAACCCTGCATCTTATTCACTATGGCAACCACTTAGCTTACTTCTACCACTGTACACCCCAGCTAAATATCTTGAGAAAGCTATCTCCGCTGAGTGCTTTCACTTCTTATATTCTCACTTCCTACCCTTCTGCCCTCCATCTTCTGACTGCATCAATTCAATTGAAACTTCTCTCCCCACAGGCCTTTTCTCAGCCTTTATCTTTATTCTTTGCAGCCGTTGACAATATAGACTATCCTCTTCTCTTGGATACAATCGTCCCTCGAGTTTTTCTGATAAGGTTTTTCTCCTACCTGTCTGACCACCTTTCAGTCTCTTTGGTTTGGTCTTCATTCAGGTCATACCCACTAATTATGGGTGTCCCCTGAGACTTTGCCACGGGCCCTTTTCTCTCTCTTTTTTTTTTATGTCTACTACTTTGGTTAATGATCTCATAAGCTCCCAAGAGGTTTAACTATGATCTTTAAGTAGATGATTGCTTCCTGTCTCTGTACCTCTATCTATCTCTCTGTCTCTGTGTCTGTTTCTTTATCTATCTCTCCTCATATATAATACATGTGTATATAGCTGATCTATCTATAGATGGATAGATATATCCAGCCCTAATCTCCCACATTACTAGCTGCCTCCTAGGCATGTTGAATTGGATGTCCCATAGGCATCTTAAAGTTGACATGTTTAAAACAAAAATTCCCTGTCTTTCCCTGAAACTCTTCCTTCTTCCCTATTACTGGCAAGAGCAGTCCTCCTAGTCACCTCATCTCATAATATTGTTATCATCATCAACACCTACCTCAAATTCATCTCACACATCCAATCTCAGTTTCCTCATCTATAAAAGAGAGATAATGGCATTTGCATTACTTATCTCACAGGGTTCTTATGGGCCATGCACTTTACAGACCTTAAACGACTATATAAATGTGACTTGTTAACATTTTCACTTTAGTGACCTTGCCTACCCAATCACTTGAATTGTTTTATGTCATGAGGAAAACTTTTCTGTAATCTAATCCTCCTTCCTCATATCCCTCACTGCTGGGCTAGGCACTGCGTTAATCTCTTCTGCCTCAGTTTTCATAACTGTAAAATGTTAGTAATAATTACATCTGCCTTATAAGTTTTAATTAGAATAAAATTCTAATTTTAGGATAAAATAAATAATTTTAGAATTATTTATTAGAATTAAGTGAATAAAATGAAATCATATATGTAAATGACATTTGATAACTGTAGAAGATAGTCCTTATATATACAATAGCATACAGTCTAATAAAGGTGACAACATATTAAAAATATGTACAAGCTAGATAGATAGTTAGCAATGTACAGAATAAATTAGAGATAAAACTACTCTAGATCATTTAAACTACATGTAAGTTTAAAGCTGGGATTCTTAACTCCATGAATTCTTTAAAACATTTTGTTACCTACATTTCATTTTAATTGGTTTCCTTTGCAAACCCATATGTATATGTTATTTTGTGCATTTAAATATATGATTCTGGGAAGGGATCCATTGGTTTGATCAGACTGCTCAAGGGGTCTGTAATATATAAAAAAGGTTAAGAATCCCTGCTTAGAGATTTATGGGTTTTAACTCATCTCATGGCACTCCCAAAGAGTTGGGATCACACCATGGTCATTAAAGTTCTACCTTTAAGTTCTTCCTTCCAGCCCTACCAATCTCCTTGTGGTTTTCCTTTATCCTAGCTTTTGCTGAGCTACAGACAGACATCCATGAGCTGACAAGTGACCTGGATGGAGCTGGAATCCCCTTCTTGGACTATCGGACATATACCATGCGAGTGTTATTTCCTGGTATAGAAGATCACCCTGTACTCCGAGACCTGGAGGTGAGCTACAATATCTCTGTATTCCCCTTGCCATAGATTCATTGAATTTTCCCCCTAAAATGGGTTTTACAGAGCCTTTCTTATTATAGATGAAGAGAATGAAGTCTAGAGGGAGGTGGAAGAAAAAATAATAGATTGAAACAATAAAAGATCTCATTGAACTAGTCCAAACCTCTCATTTTACAGATGAAGAAATTGAGATCCAGAGAAATTGCCCAAACTCATGTAGGAAATAAGAGACAGAGATGGGATTTGAACCTGGAACTTCTGATTCCATTATCAGCATTCTTTTCACCATAGCACATGAAGAAGAAAAAGCATTAAATTATCTGTCTTAGGACTTAAATTTAAACCCTAGCACTGTTATTTTTTACCTATGTAACCTTGAACAAGTCACTGAAGCTATTAGGTGGTGCTATTTTCTTCTCTGTAAAAATGAGAGGGTAGGAAATGGCAAGGGAAGGATTTGAGAAAAACATGGCAAGACCTTTATGAACTGATGCAGTGAAGTAAGAAGAACCAGGAGATCACTGTACATGGTAACCACAATGTTATAGTAGTAATGTAATGACTTTGCTCCTCTGATTAATACAATGACTCAAGACAATTCCAAAGGACTGGTGATGGGAAAAAATGTCATGCATCTCTGGAAAGACACCTGTGAGCTTTGAATGCAAATTGAAGCATAATTTTTTCATTTTATTTTTCTTGCTTTTTTGGAAATATGACTATGATTTCATGAGTATAATTGATATATCACTTGCTTTCTTGGTGAGTAGGGGAAGTTGGGAGAGAGAATGTGGAACTCAAAATTTAAAAAGAAAAGAAGATTAAAAACAAATAAATATAAATTTGAAAAACATTTTTAGAAATAAAATATGGGGGAGAATAAAGGGTTGCTCGTTCCTTCCTAATCTAAATCTGTATTAAATAACAATAACAATAATAATAGCATGTTATATAGCATTTTAAGGTTTGCAAGCACTTTGCAAATATTTCATTTTATTCTAACTAATCTGTGTAATAGATATTATTATTATTATCATTTTACAGATAAAAAGACTGAGGCAGACTTAAGTAACTTGCTATGTAGCTAGTAAGTGTCTGAAGCTGGGATTTGAACTGGGGTCTTCCTCAGTTAGTTATGTGGGGTAAATTTAAGGACGTGAACCGGGATAAAATGGAAGATGACGGTACTCTTCCTAATTCTAGGTCCAGCATCTATTTACTTAAAGTCCTGTTTTTAGTATAAATGCCATAAGACATCTTGGCCAAATGATAGGCTTGAACCAAAGAAGCACAGACCTATGTGGATATTTCCAAGCACAGAGATTAAATAAGAAACAGAGGGTTATGGAAAGAATTGCATGCTCATTATTTGCTTATGCTAGGAAATGGAGGAAAACTATGGAGAATCCAAATAAATGAGGGAGCAGCTTTAAAGCTCAGAATAGTATATGATCTGGGTTTGCATCCCAGAGTCAACAGTTAGTTAAGTGATCATGGAAAAATCACTTGCCTGAGAAGCCTCGTCTGTAAACTGGGTATATTTGAATTACCTCCATACTCATTGTGAACAAACTGCTTTGCTAAAATCACTCTATAAATCTGAATTGTTATTATTGCAAGCAAGGATGATATTTTGTATACCTCTATGTTCCAGATGCTGCCCATCCCATGCTAGGTTCTCGTTCTATATTAAATGAATGCAGGAACTGAATTAGATAGAAATGGAAAATAGACATTCACCCACAAACATTAGGCTGTTATAGATTTGGTCTGTCTGGATTTGGTAGTGTATGTGTCTAGACAAGGAAATGGAACTGGGCTTCCAGGGACATCACTCAGAGGTACCTGAGACACATATGTCTACCTCTTCTTGATGAATGTACCTTTTTCTTTCCTTCTTTTTGTCTTCTCCTCCTCCTCCCTTACAATATCTGGCATGCACATAGTAGGTGCTATATAAATGCTTTTCCTCTTCCACTTCCTTTCCCTCCTTCCTTTTCTTTTCATTTTGTAGCTTACTTTTCCCCTTCTTCATTTTTTCCGTTCTCATTTTAATGGTCCATATCTATCAGTGAATACAAGTTCCATAAGTATAAGGTCTATTTAATTTTTACCTCTGTTACCTTCATACCAAGCACAATCCCTTGCACACAGTAAACCTTGCAAATGTTTCTTGAATAGAATTATTTGGTCTCATTTGTGGTCCAAGAAGTTGTTGCTGGTGTAAAATGAAATCTAGCCATAGTAAAAGGCTAGCCTAGTAGAAAATGAAATCTAGCCATCAGGCACGGAAGCGCCTGATAGAGTTGGCAGAAAACTTAATTTGGAGTCAAAAGCCTGGGTTTGAGAGAGTCCCCAGTCTCCCACTTATTAGTTATGCAACCTTTGGCAATGCACATCATCTCCATGGCTGTCAATTCCTTAATCTGTGAAAAAGGCATAATAATTTCACAATTCACAATTACCCTAGGTAGTCACTAAAGATCTCTTCTCAAGGATGACCTTCCGACAGAAATCCTAGGCCTTAAGCTTCACCTTGACTGCTCTGTTCTACTACAATTGTCTCCAAAAGGAAGGAGAAATTTAAAAGAAGTATACCCAAATGACTAATAAAACTGTCAACCTAAGGCCAAACACTGATCTCCAGGATGTTGTCCTGGAGACACTAACTTGAAAACAAATCCAAAGGACTACCTTTTCAATTTTCCCATTCAATCAGATGTGAGTCCACTTAACTCCACTATTGTTTGACCCTTCTATCCTTGTACAAGAAATTTGCAATGTTTGGATCACCCTTAGTATCATCCTTATAAACTCACTTGATACATTGGGATCCTTAGAGGAACCTGGAAGACTGAGGTGATTATATTGAGAATTCTTATGTTGGGATTGTAATAATGGTTTGTCCAACCTATAGCAAGCCACTCAGTCATTCATGTGACAGATATACAATCTGTACATATCATAATTACAAAATGTTAGCACACTTACACATACAAAGACTCCCTACCCATCCTCC
Organism: Sminthopsis crassicaudata; assembly: GCF_048593235.1. NCBI lineage: Eukaryota > Metazoa > Chordata > Mammalia > Dasyuromorphia > Dasyuridae > Sminthopsis > Sminthopsis crassicaudata. The sequence continues at coordinate 110,959,773 of NC_133621.1, forward strand.
CCACCAGACCACATACCCTAGTCCTTATAAATCTGTGTCACCTTCGTTCCCTACATGACCTATATCTTCCCTCCCTGGGAATCTTCAACTGCCTATTAGACATCTTAAATTCAACATAGCCAACACTGAACTAATTATCATTCCCCAAAACCTTACCTTTTTCCTAACTTCCCTATTAACTGTTGAGGGCACCTCCATCTTCCCAGTAAGCCAGGATCTCAACCAAGGTATAATCTTTGATTCGTCACTCTCAACCCCCACATAGAATCTGTGGCCAAATCTTGAAACTTCTGCCTTGAAATAGTTCTCTTATATGCCCCTTTTTCTCCTCACCACTTTGCCTGAAGCAGATACTCATCACCTCAATGGTAACATCAGGATGATTTGGATGGAGATCTCCTTGCCATAAATTTCTCCCCCACCTCCAGTTTATCCTCTACTCACTTGTCAAATTGATATTTCTAAAGAAAAATTGTGATCATGTCAGCCCCCCATTCAATAAACTTCAGTGGCTTTCTATCATATCTAGGATCGATATAAAACCTTCTGTTTGGCATTCAAATCCCTTCATAACCTACCCCGCCACTTATATTTCCTGTCTTCTTTTACCTTCCTCATCCCCACATGCCTTTGATTCAGTGACACTGGCCTCTTGAATGTTTCTTGGATAAAATACCCCATCTATTGATTGTGGATATTTTTTCATTGACTATGCCCCAAACTCACAAATTTCTCCCTCCTCATTTCTGGCTTTTTCCCTGATTTCCTTTCAGTCTCAGATGAAATACAACATACTACAAGAAACCTTTCCTAAATCCCCTTAATGTTAGTCCTTCTCTCTGTTGAATATATCTAATTTAGCCTTTATTTATCTTCTATGCACATAGTTGTTTGCCTGTTGCTTCTCCCATTAGATTGTGAACTCTTTGCCCCAAACAAAATGCCTGATATATACTAAGCACTTCAATAAAGACTTGCTGACTGTCTTAATCAGGAAATTTTATTTTAATTTGTTTGTTGATTACTTGATTACTTGACTTACTTTTCTCTCTCAACCTTTCCCTGAGAAAACTACTAGGTCTTTGACCATGAAGGAGTTAAAATAGAATCTATTCCTATTCAAATCCTATTTCCCATAGTAAAGAGCCCACAAGATGGCTAATTGTCAAGAAAAGGCTCTGTCTGGAGCAGGTTATGTGGCCTTCTAGTTTCCAATAAACTTGCTAATTAATTGCTTGCAGACATGAGCAGAAATAAACTTTTGCTGCTGCACATTAGCCTGAGGTGATGTGAGATTCAGCATTCTAGCTAGGGAGCTTTGAATCACACTTTCCTTGCTTGAAATTTGTTCCCCCACACCCCTCCTTAGTTCCACCCTGTTGACTTTTTGGAAACAAAAATATTCCAAAAGGGCTGCAGAGTAATCTGAAGCTCAACCTTCTCTCATTCATAATAAAAACCCAGGAACTCTCTAATGTGCATACCTTGGGCTTAGGAGGAACATTTAGGGAACTAGAGTGGTGTGTTTCCTTCTTCAATACTTATTTATCTACTGGTCTGTTTATGTGTTCACCTACACCTTTATGCTCAGGCTTATCAAGCCTCTCAGAATCTCAGAAAACTGAAGAGATATCTCAGCTGGTCTGACTTATCTCTGAGTACAAATTCCCTCCACAACATCCTTTCACAAATTAGAATTGAGGTTCTTCCCCCTTTAGTGGTTAGGGAGCCTTTTGGCAGGTTCTGAAATCTATGAATCCTTTCTCATAATCATGTTTTTAAATCCATAAAATAAAATATATAGGATTACAAAGGAAACCAATTATATTGAAATATATAATTATCAATATATAGGGGTGTATACACACACACACACACACACACACCTATATATTAAAATTCATGAGACCTGGGTCAAGAGCATTGAGTTAGAAGGGTTAGTCAGAATCTAATAAGATGAAAATTTATGAAAATAAGAATAAGGTCCAACACCTGAGTTTATAATAAAAATAAAATGCCTTCATCTTTTCTTCTCCAGTGACCAGAAACCCACTCTTGTCCTGGATTAAATGAGGGAACAAAATGCATGTAGCCCACCATTTCTAGCCCCACTCTCCCTGACCGTGTTACACATTTTATCCAGTTGCCTATGACAGGCATCTCTAACTCCCCAAAACACATTTTCTGGCTCCTACCACTTTCTACTTCTTACTCTAATAAAAGTCACCCAACTGATTCTATCATTAGTTCTTAAAAGTCTTCAATCTGTTGGCTTTATTCACCATCTTTGTTACTCCCTGGCTTCAAACTCCCATCTCTGACCACCACTCCCATTTATGTCTTTTCTCCCCGTATTAGAATATAACTCCTTAAAGTCAGGAATGCCTCACTTTGTGTTGATTTCTACAATAAGTGATATATAATATACACTTAATAAATTTGTTTTCATGCATTCAATACCTCCTGATTTCTCTTTTGTGTAACTAAGATTGTTGAGATTTTTTTTCTATGTTGAGTGCAAATATGCCTCTTACTATTGTTCCTAGATTTGATCTTCAGGGGCAAGCAGAATGTCTAATCTCTCTTCAATGTGACAGCCCTTCAAATACTTATTTTCCGTGTCCTTTTTGAATCTCCTCTTCCCTAGGCTGAATATCCCTGTTAATAATTCTTATATGATATGATCTTAAGTGTCCTCTCCATCCTGTTCACTCTACCCTAGTTTTTTTAGTGTTCCTGCCAAAATGTGGTGCCAAGAACTAAATAATGCTGCAGATGTGGCCTGATAAGGGCAAAATATAGCAGGTCCATGACCTTGCGTTTTCTAGATATTGTTCTTCTATTAATTCAGCCCAAGATCATATTACCTTTTTATTCAGTTGCCATGTTACATTATTCAATTCAAATAACATTATTAAACACTTATTATGCTCAAGGCATCTTGCAGTTCACACATATACACACACAAAATGAAAGCCTAGAGATTTTATGGTTTTTACATAAACCATTTTCTTGCTTGGTCTTTTGTTTCCTCTATTTGTGCAGTTTATTTTTTGAACCCAAATGGAGGACTTGACATTTATTCCCATTAAACATCCTCTTGTTAATCTGCATGCAGTATTCTATCATGATGAGATCTTTTAGTATCCAAATTCTGTCATGCAGCATATCAGTTTCTGCTTTCTTTCATACTTAGAACTAATAAGCGTACCAGATCATGTCTTCACACAAGTGTCTGCTAAAGGTGTTTAACAGAGAAGAGTCATGGATATATCTCTGGTGTCAAACACAGGAAACCTCCCTGCAGGTCAACACTGATCCATTAAATGGTTTGAATCATTCAAATATAATCATGGCAGTGGTTCAGTACCTGTAACTTAACATAACCTCTTTCCTCTGTCACTTCAGATGTGGGGATTTTAAGGATATATCTTCTTCATTCGAAAACCAACCTTTTCTTTAGGGAATAGAAGACCATATGTTTTAGGACTTTAGAGGAAAGACTTCATTTTATAGATAAAGAAACTGAGGTTCGAAAACTCAGGTGACTTGTCCACAGTCACAGAGATAATAAATAGCAAAGCAGGAATTTGAAAACCAGATTTTTTCTGAATCCCACATGCTATGAGTTGAATGTGGGGGGAACTATTCCAGAAAAGGAAGTCAAGATTCAGGTTGAGCCTATTTCCATGGTCAGTCAATAGTAACAGCTTTGGGAAATTTGGTGTGTGATGTAGGGGGGAGCCAGGTAGATAAAAAGAAAAAGAGGCAAATAGATGGTTAAGGTTTAAGCTTAAGGGTGGAGGATACATCAAAGTCATTGTGTTATCTGTGCTCTTGTTTTCACTAGCTATTGAAAGTTAAGCATCAGCTCCTGTGGTAGAAGGGGCTGCCATTGAAGGCTAAGCACAAGGGAAGCAGATGCTGGACCTGGACTCCTTTTCTGGAACTCTGAGAGACACCTTGATGCTGGCTGGCCTCTAGAGTCTGGGGCTAGGGAGGAAAGGACTGGAGAGAACAGGGTGGAGGCAAAGCATTGGGAAGGGAAGGCTATGTACCAGAACCAAACAGTGTTGCTGGAACTATGGAAAACAGAGAAGGCCAGCACAATTGGTCACTGTCCACTTGATCTCTGATCTCTTCTACTGCCTCCTTCTAGGACTTGCTTTACTTTTTGCTTTTCAAGAACCAAAGGAAATGAAAGCTGAGCAGGTACAGAGACAGTTGACATGCAGAGGGTTACTATCCTGGATGCTCTTAGGTTCCAGACCTGTGGGAGCTATAGGGGAAGTTCAGAGGCTTTGTTGTAAAGCTTCTTCTTCCTTAGAAAATTAAAGTTGTGCTTATCAGGTGCCATGGCTTCCTGAACCTAGATAATTATAGCATCATGTTAAGCGGTTAGAGGGACTGGGGAACTGGTTAGTCTTTCTTTCTTTTCTTTCTTTCTTTCTTTCTTTCTTTCTTCTTCTTTCTTTCTTTCTTTCTTTCTTTCTTTCTTTCTTTCTTTCTTTTCTTTCTTTCTTTCTTTCTCTTTCTTTCTTTCTTTCTTTCTTCTTTCTCTTTCTTTCTTTCTCTTTCTTTCTTCCTTTTTCTTTCTTTCTTTTTCTTTCTTTCTTCTTCTTTCTTTCTTCCTTCCTTCCATTCTTTCTTCCTTCCTTCCATTCTTTCTT